>NW_028318294.1:8959642-9116428 GCF_062004578.1 Staurois parvus | reverse complement strand
GAGGAAATAGTAGGAGACTATTCAAGAACATGTCTGTAAAAAGGGTATTGTAAGGAACAACCAGCATAAAATTATGAAAGACCGTTCTTATCAGACCAACCTGTTACCATTCTATTCGGAAAAGAGTAGCAATTTAGACAGAGGAAGGCCAGTGGATGTAGTATATCTGGAATTTGATAAAGCGTTCAGTACTGTATCTTATGAATGTTTAATTTGCAAATTAAGGTCTATTGGTGTGAAAGAAATTGTATGTACATGGATAGGAAACTGGTTACATAAACAGGGCCAGAGAGCAGTGATAAATTATTTATTCTCCAAATGGTCTAAGGTGTGCTCCAGAGCTATTTCTTGTTGTTTAATTATTTTAATAGTGAAACTAAAATTGCAATTATGAGCTAAATTTCAGTGTTTACTAATGATACGAGAGAAATAAATTTGGCACTGGAAATATAATTGTTATAGGAGGACCTTGATAGAGGGATAAGCAGCTATATGGCAGATGAGCTTCACTAATGAAAAATGTACACTATATTGCCAAAAGTATTGGGACACTCCTCCAAACCATTGAATTCAAGTGTTCCAATCACCTCCATGGCCACATGTGTATAAAATCAAGCACCTAGGCATGCAGATTCCTTCTACAATCATTTGTGAAAGAATGGGTCGTTCTCAGGAGCTCAGTGAATTCAAGCATGGTACCATGATAGGTTGCCATCTGTGCAATAAGTCCATCCGTGAAATTTCCTTGCTACTAAATATTCCATGGTCAACTGTTAGTGGTATTATAACAAAGTGGAAGCAACAGCAACTCAGCCGTGAAGTGCTAGGCCACATAAAATAACAGAGTAGGGTCAGTGAATGCTGAAGCGCACAGTGTGCAGAAGTCGCCGACTGTCTGCAGAGTCAATAGCTAAAGACCTTCAAACTTCATGTGGCCTTCAGCCTAGCACAACAGTGCATAGAAAGCTTCATGGAATGGGTTTCCATGGACGAGCAGCTGCATCCAAGCCTTACATCACCAAGTGCAATGCAAAACGTTGGAAGCAGCGGTATGAAGCACACCGCTATTGGATTCTAGAACAGTGGAGATGTGTTCTCTGGAGTGATGAATCACAGTTCTCTGTCTAGCAATTCGATGGACGTGTCTGGGTTTGGTAGTTGCCAGAACGGTACTTGCCTGACTGCATTGTGCAAAGTTTGGTGTAGGGGGGATTATGGTGTAGGGTTGTTTTTCAGGGGTTGGACCCTTAGTTCCAGTGAAGGGAACTCTTATGGCATCAGCATACCAAGACATTTTGGACAATTTCATGCTCCCAACTTTGTGGGAACAGTTTGATGATGACCCTCTCCTGTTCCAACATGATTGTGCACTAGTAAACAAAGCAAGGTCCATAAAGACATGGAGGAGCGAGTTTGGGATGGAGGTACTTGACTGGCCTGCACAGGTGAGTCCTGACCTCAACCCGATAGAACACCTTTGTGATGAATAAGAGTGGAGACTACGAGCCAGGCCTTCTCATCCGACATCAGTGCCTGACCTCACAAATACACTTCTGGAAGAATGGTCAAACATTCCCATAGACACAGTCCTAAACCTTGTGGACAGCCTTCCCAGAAGAGGTGAAGCTGTTATAGCTGCAAAGGGTGGGTCAGCTCAATAATGAACCCTATTGACTAAGGCTGAGATTCCATTAAAGTTCATAAGCATATAAAGGCAGGCTTCCCAATACTTTTGGTAATATAGTGTATGTTATGCACTTGGGGGCTAAATATACATATGCAACATACTCACTAGGAGGGGCTATACAGATAAAACCAGTTATGGAAAATTATTTGTGGTTCCTAGTAGAATTGCATGCAATGTCAAGCTGCATTCAAAAAACCTAGCATATTCCTCTTGTGTATTAAAAAAAAGCATATATTCAAGAGACAAATCAATAATTCCACCCCTTTACAAATCACTGATTCAGCTTCATCCTTAATATGTAGATACATTTTGGACACCAGCCTACAGAAATTAAGTCGTTGAACTAGAAAGGGTTCAGAAAAGGGCAACAAAATTAATAAGGGGGGCAACTACTGGGAACAATTACAAAGATTACATTTATTCACACTAAGAAGAGGCTCTTAAAAGGGGATATGATCACAGTGTGGAAATGTGCTTAAAGTAACTGTAATAAACTGTTTACTCTAAGGTTCCTGGAGATGACATACAGTCTTAATTCGGAATTGGATGAAGTTTAGGAATAACCGGAATAGGTTTACTTTTAAATTATGTAAGAGGTTCTTTACTGTTAGAGCAGTAAAAGTGTGGAATTTCTCCCTCAAAGTAGTGTTATCAGTTGAGACTGAGAATGCATTCAAAACATTTACTAAGAAGCATAATATACAAGGGTATAGGAATTCAAGGAGAAAAAGACTTAATTGCAAAACACTTACACATGTAGGTTTACGTAGATGTGCCTTTTCTCAAACTTGTGACCTATGTAACTATATTACATTAAGATTTATGCCTGACCTCAAAAAGTGAAGATTTGTTATATTATAAGAACATCAAGTTATAAATGTTAAATACAACTAAACCTAACCTTTATGTAGCACTCAATCCCGTGGAAGCTGGAAGTGTTAAGGTCCCTAAGATCTTTTCCCATAGTTGCTCAGTAGCCAGTCACACAGTCACAGTCACTCCTTTGGCTCAATGAACAGACAGTGGTTCTAACTAAACTAGAAAAAAAATATTGGCTTTAGATACACTTTAGACCCCTTTCCCACAGGCGGGCTGATCAAGTCCACCTGTCTGTTTTTCAGGTGGACCCCATTGGACCATCCATTGTTCTCTATGGGGATGCAGATGTAAATTGGACATGAGTCTGTTTACACCAGCCTGCATCCAACCTGCTACAAAAAGATGGACAGAGGATCCATTCCCCATCCGCCTAGTGTATTAGGTCCCTAAGATCTTTTCCCATAGTTGCCCAGTAAGCAGGCACACAGTCACAGTCACTCCTTTGGCTCAATGAACAGACAGTGGTTCTACCTAAACTAGAAAAAAAGTATTGGCTTTAGATACACTTTAGACCCCTTTCACACAGGCAGGCTGATCAAGTCCACCTGTCCTTTTTTCAGGTGGACCCCATTGGACCATCCATTGCTCTCTATGGGGATGCAGATGTAAATTGGACATGTGTCTGTTTACACCAGCCTGCATCCAACCTGCTACAAAAAGATGGACAGAGGATCCATTCCCCATCTGTCTAGTGTATTGAATGGCAGTCAGATGTAAACGGATAGGTGGTCTGTTTACTTTTAACAGCCCCATAGAGAACTGGCTGTGCCCATGTCCACTCTGCACAAGCTGAGCGGACACAGACCTGTCATCTGCCTACTGAGTGGGGATCAGAGGACCTTATCCCCCCCCCGAGCAGGTGGATCTGCTTTGGAGTCCAGCCATGTAAAAGGGGTCTCCTACCTACTAATAACACATACCCTTTCTGCTGCCTTGATTCACTGCTGAAAGTGGAGAGAAATTCCCAGTACTTGGATAGCATATGAATTATTCCTTCTTCCCATGTGACAACAATAGAGCTTGGTGGTTGGTTCAGCTCTAGAAAAAAAAGGCCTTAACTCAAATTCCAATTCATCACATATGTTTACTAGGGCTTCTTCTCTACAGTCCTAATGACCAAACAGAGATGTGCAGCAGCAAAGGGGGGGCAGATAGATGCTGCTGGGGATCGGGAAATGACTACGCTTTTCTATTTCACAGGGTTTGTGCAATGAGTAGTCACAGAAAGGCCCCTTCTGACCTGCATGGGCTGTCAATAGGATAAATTTCAAAAGCAAGGCCTTGGAACTCACAGTTAATAAATGCAACACACAACATAGCCGGGCATCAAAATGTTAAACATGACCTTACTTAAAAAGTGTTATATGTTTTACCTTAAAGGTAATCTTTACTTCCTCAGTAATTAGTTCAACATGTGAATGTTCAGCTTTCATATTTCATTTTTTATCCCCTGGTATTAAATAGATCGTCAGACTGCATGCTGCCGAACCTGCTGTATGATATCTTTATTCTGTTTAATGAAAATAAAAGACAAGCTGGAGGGTAACAAAGAGATTCAACCTCTAAATATAGTGTAATACTTCTCTGTAAAATGGACTTCACACTCTATCCATCCACACAGGCCAAATGTAATTGAAACTTTATTCCAGGGTTTTCTATGATAGGTGATGCTGTGCTGAAATCCCTGCTATCTACTTACCTTTCTGACATTTGAAAAATAGGATTCAGCATGAAAATAGTCCCTGGGAAACCAATTTCAATTTTACAGTCAGGCTTGTGGAATATAAGAGAGATAGAGAGGTGTGAAAATATGAGAATCCATTAATTGTTAATTCCCATTTTGGCTAAAACCCATTTACCTTTTCTGATAACAGAGAACACTCCACCACAAACCAACCAGAGAGCTCTTAGATGTTTAGCGCAGTGGCTGAGAAGACGGGAATGTGCCCATTAATAAAACCATAGATGGCAGTAGTGGTATGATTGCTCCAGGAGTACCACTGGGGAGTCTGATTTACCCTTTGTGTTTTGTGCAACAAAGATGCAATTTAGAAGACTTCAGTTGTTTTAATGTCTGGAGCTTTGCCTTGATACATTTTTGATAAGAGACGCCAATTCTACGTGCACTGGAATGTTTTCAGTTTAAATTGACTTTCTGTAAACAGATATAAGGTCTATACTAGCATTTCAGTAAAGCTTGGGATGGCTCAGTAATATGGACACTCACTGTTATAGCATCAAGGTCATGGCTTCAGATGTCATCTGCATGTGCAATGGTTTTGTGTTTATTATCTTTATTATTTACTATGGGCGGGACTTACTAGAAGATATACAGGTGAAACTCGAACAATTAGAATATCGTGCAAAAGTTCATTTATTTCAGTAATACAACTTACAAGGTGAAACTAATATATGTGATAGACTCATTACATGCAAAGCAAGATAGTTCAAGCCGTGATTTGTCATCATTGTGATGATTATGGCTTACAGCTCATAAAAACCCCAAATCCACAATCTCAGAAAATGAGAATATTACATGCAATCAATAAAACAAGGATTGTACATAGAACAATATCGGACCTCTGAAAAGTATAAGCATGCATATGTACTCAGTACTTGGTTTGGGCCCCTTTTGCAGCAATTACTGCCTCAATGTGGCGTGGCATGGAAGCTATCAGCCTGTGGCACTGCTGAGGTGTTATGGAAGACCAGGATGCTTCAATAGCGGCCTTCAGCTCTTCTGCATTGTTCGGTCTCATGTCTCTCATCTTTCTCTTGGCAATGCCCCATAGATTCTCTATGGGGTTCAGGTCAGGCGAGTTTGCTGGCCAATCAAGCACAGTAATCCCACAGTCATTGAACCAGCAGGTTTTGGTGCTTTTGGTAGTGTGGGCAGGTGCCAAATCCTGCTGGAAAATGAAGTTAGCATCTCCATAAAGCTCGTCTGCGGAAGGAAGCATGAAGTGCTCCAAAATCTCCTGGTAGATGATTGCGTTGACCCTGGACTTAATGAAGCACAGTGAACCAACACCAGCAGATGACATGGCTCCCCAAATCAACACAGACTGTGGAAACTTCACACTGGACTTCAAACATATTGCAGTGTGTGCCATTCTTCCTCCATACTCTGGGTCCTTGGTTTCCAAATGAGATGCAAAAGTTGCTCTCATCAGAAAAGAGGACTTTGGACCACTGAGCAACAGACCAGGTCTGTGTTTCTTTAGCCCAGCTTGACAAGAGGAATACAACATTTGAAGTCCATGTCCAGGATCCGTCTGTGTGTGGTGGCTCTTGATGCACTGACTCCAGCCTCAGTCCACTCCTTGTGAAAGTCCCCAACACTTTTGAATAGCATTTTCCTGACAATCCTCTCCAGGCTGCAGTCATCCCTGCTGCTTGTGCACCCTTTTCTTCCACACTTTTCACTTACACATAACGTTCTATTAATGTGCTTTGATACAGCACTTTGGGAACATCCAACTTCTTTTGCAATTACCTTTTGAGGCTTTCCCTCCTTATGGAGGGTGTCAATGATGGTTTTCTGCACAGCTGTCAGGTCAGCAGTCTTTCCCATGATTGTGATTCCTACTGAACCAGACTGAGAGACCATTTAAAAGCTCAGGAACCCTTTGCAGGTGTTATGGCTTAATTAGCTGATTAGAGTGGGACACTTTGAGCTGAGAATATTGCACCTTTTCACAATATTCTAATTTTCTGAGACTGTGGATTTGGGGTTTTCATGAGCTGTAAGCCATAATCATCACAATTATGACAAATCACAGCTTGAACTTTCTTGCTTTGCATATAATGAGTCTATCTCATATATTAGTTTCACATTTTAAGTTGCATTACTGAAATAAATGAACTTTTGCATGATATTCTAATTGTTCGAGTTTCACCCATAGAAAGAGTTTAGCAGGCACTAAACATATCTGATAAGCACCTCTTAACTCCACGTTTTGCATCTGGGCTGGAAATATACATCTCTTAGCTACTGACAATGTAGAATACTTAACTATATTTCATAAAAATGTGATGTTTTAATTTGGGTGAACATTGTCCTTGGTTTGGGCCCTTTTGCAGCAATTACTGCCTCAATGCGGTGTGGCATGAAAGCTATCAGCCTGTGGCACTGCTGAGGTGTTATGGAAGACCAGGATGCTTCAATAGCGGCCTTCAGTTCTTCTGCATTGTTCGGTCTCATGTCTCTCATCTTTCTCTTGGCAATGGCCCACAGATTCTCTATGGGAGTCAGGTCAGGTGAGTTTGCTGGCCAATCAAGCACAGTAATCCCACGGTCATTGAACCAGCAGGTTTTGGTGCTTTTGCCAGTGTGGGCAGGTGCCAAATCCTGTTGGAAAATGAAGTCAGCATCCCCATAAAGCTCATCTGTGGAAGGAAGCATGAAGTGCTCCAAAATCTCCTGGTAGATGATTGCGTTGACCCTGGACTTAATGAAGCACAGTGAACCAACACCAGCAGATGACATGGCTCCCCAAATCAACACAGACTGTGGAAACTTCACACTGGACTTCAAACATATTGCAGTGTGTGCCATTCTTCCTCCATACTCTGGGTCCTTGGTTTCCAAATGAGATGCAAAAGTTGCTCTCATCAGAAAAGAGGACTTTGGACCACTGAGCAACAGACCAGGTCTGTTTTTCTTTAGCCCAGCTTGACAAGAGGAATACAACATTTGAAGTCCATGTCCAGGATCCGTCTGTGTGTGGTGGCTCTTGATGCACTGACTCCAGCCTCAGTCCACTCCTTGTGAAAGTCCCCAACACTTTTGAATGGCCTTTTCCTGACAATCCTCTCCAGGCTGCAGTCATCCCTGCTGCTTGTGCACCCTTTTCTTCCACACTTTTCACTTACACATAACGTTCTATTAATGTGCTTTGATACAGCACTTTGGGAACATCCAACTTCTTTTGCAATTACCTTTTGAGGCTTTCCCTCCTTATGGAGGGTGTCAATGATGGTTTTCTGCACAGCTGTCAGGTCAGCAGTCTTTCCCATGATTGTGATTCCTACTGAACCAGACTGAGAGACCATTTAAAAGCTCAGGAACCCTTTTCAGGTGTTATGGCTTAATTAGCTGATTAGAGTGGGACACTTTGAGCTGAGAATATTGCACCTTTTCACAATATTCTAATTTTCTGAGACTGTGGATTTGGGGTTTTCATGAGCTGTAAGCCATAATCATCACAATTATGACAAATCACAGCTTGAACTTTCTTGCTTTGCATATAATGAGTCTATCTCATATATTAGTTTCACATTTTAAGTTGCATTACTGAAATAAATGAACTTTTGCACAATATTCTAATTGTTCGAGTTTCACCCATAGAAAGAGTTTAGCAGGCACTAAACATATCTGATAAGCACCTCTTAACTCCACGTTTTGCATCTGGGCTGGAAATATACATCTCTTAGCTACTGACAATGTAGAATACTTAACTATATTTCATAAAAATGTGATGTTTTAATTTGGGTGAACATTGTCCTTGGTTTGGGCCCTTTTGCAGCAATTACTGCCTCAATGCGGTGTGGCATGAAAGCTATCAGTCTGTGGCACTGCTGAGGTGTTATGGAAGACCAGGATGCTTCAATAGCGGCCTTCAGCTCTTCTGCATTGTTCGGTCTCATGTCTCTCATCTTTCTCTTGGCAATGCCCCATAGATTCTCTATGGGAGTCAGGTCAGGTGAGTTTGCTGGCCAATCAAGCACAGTAATCCCACGGTCATTGAACCAGGTTTTGGTGCTTTTGCCAGTGTGGGCAGGTGCCAAGTCCTGTTGGAAAATGAAGTCAGCATCCCCATAAAGCTCGTCTGTGGAAGGAAGCATGAAGTGCTCCAAAATCTCCTGGTAGATGGCTGCGTTGACCCTGGACTTAATGGAGCACAGTGGACCAACACCAGCAGATGACATGGCTCCCCAAATCAACACAGACTGTGGAAACTTCACACTGGACTTCAAGCATCTTGCAGTGTGTGCCTCTCCATTCTTCCTCCATACTCTGGGTCCTTGGTTTCCAAATGAGATGCAAAAGTTGCTCTCATCAGAAAAGAGGACTTTGGACCACTGAGCAACAGACCAGGTCTGTTTTTCTTTAGCCCAGGTAAGACGCTTCTTCTGAGCGGCTTGACAAGAGGAATATGACATTTGAAGCCCATGTCCAGGATCCGTCTGTGTGTGGTGGCTCTTGATGCACTGACTCCAGCCTCAGTCCACTCCTTGTAAAAGTCCCCAACACTTTTGAATGGCCTTTTCCTGACAATCCTCTCCAGGCTGCAGTCATCCCTGCTGCTTGTGCACCTTTTTCTTCCACACTTTTCCCTTCCACATAACTTTCTATTAATGTGCTTTGATACAGCACTTTGGGAACATCCAACTTCTTTTGCAATTACCTTTTGAGGCTTTCCCTCCTTATGGAGGGTGTCAATGATGGTTTTCTGCACAGCTGTCAGGTCAGCAGTCTTTCCCATGATTGTGATTCCTACTGAACCAGACTGAGAGACCATTTAAAGGCTCAGGAACCCTTTGCAGGTGTTATGGCTTAATTAGCTGATTAGAGTGGGACACTTTGAGCCGAGAATATTGCACCTTTTCACAAGATTGTGGATCTGGGGTTTTCATGAGCTGTAAGTCATAATCATCACAATTATGACAAATCACAACTTGAACTATCTTGCTTTGCATGTAATGAGTCTATCTCATATATTAGTTTCACCTTTTAAGTTGCAATACTGAAATAAATGAACTTTTGCACGATATTCTAATTTTTCGAGTTTCACCTGTATATATATATATATATATATATATATATACTGTGTATCCCCAAAAATAAGACATACCCAGAAAATAAGCTGTAGCAGGATTTCTAAGCATTTGCGCAATGTAAGCCATACCCCGAAAATAAGACATAGTGATAGGCGTGGCTATGCAGCGTACCGGTGCGGAGCGGTAAAGAAGACAGGCAGCCCTTCTCATATACACCATTGTGACAGCTGCTATCTCGGAGGTGACCGGAGAGGTACGGGCAGCCCCATCAACAAGGTCAGCTCCCCCTGTCAGCTCCTGGTCATTCTGTGTGTGCTGCAAGCTGAGGCATAGAGGGAGACATAGAAAGTGAAAATTAAAGTCTCCTCAGTGAAGTGAGGAGCAGGACACTCTGCTTTAGGTATTGTGTGTCCTCAGGGGGAAGAAGTAAAGCTGTGCCTGCCATTTTACTTAGCACTGTGGGTCTCTCTCCCCCAGCACCAACCAACAACAGTCTGTGGGTCTCTCTCACCCCACAGAAACACCAGTAAAGCTGCTGCTCCCCAGCACTGACCAGCAACAGTCTGTGGGTCTCTCTCACCCCACACAAACACCAGGGGATAGGGGAAAAGCTTCAGCAAGCAGTCTGCTACTGAGCCCAGAGAGATCATCCCAGCTCTAATAATTAATAAAAATAAGACATCTCCTGAGAATAAGTCATAGTGTGTCTTCTTGAGGAAAAATAAATATAAGACAGTGTCTTATTTTCAGGGAAACACAGTATATATATGGTGTGACAGCTTAATTCCTGGAATTAAGTTGCAAAAATATTTGCTCACCTATACAGTAGTGGCTCTTGTCACCTTCAAAGTAGACCGCTTGTGAAACAACACGCTTTTCTAGATGACTGTGCCACTGCCAGAAACATTCCTGGAATTAATTTCCATGATGCTGCATAGTATCTTTGTTGCTGTGTGCTGGATATCCAGAATGTCATCCATCTGTGCCCTTTTAAGGCTTTTCTTAATTTTGGGAACAGCTAAAAATCTCAGGGTGCTAAAGCAAGGCAAAAATATGGCTGGTTAAGTTTCAGAATGGATTTCTGGATCAGGAACTTCTGAACACATCATGTGCAGGAACATTGTCATGGTGGTGAATCCACTTGCCAGGCCAAAGTTCCAGTCTTTTCCTCCAAGCAGGTTCTCATTTTCCAGATTTATATCTGTCCTTTGCCTTTTTTGGCTACATACTTCTTGTATCATTGTAGATATTTTTTCCGCCCCTCCTTAGCCTCCCTAGCTGTATTCCCGAGTGTAGCTCGGGGTAAATTTTCAGTACCAAAAGCAGTAACCCCGAGCTACACTCGGGCTTACAATGCGGCGCTGCTTCAGGATCCCTCGATCACTTACCTTGTCCTGCGCTCCCGTGATGTCCCTCCTGCAGTGTCCCCTGTAATGTCCTCCGGTGGATGCCGGCATCTGTCATCTGGGTTCCGTCCCCTGCAACGTCGGGACGTACAGGGACGGAATGGCGGGAAATTTGAAAATGACAAAAAGTGACATTCACCAATTACACTAAAATCACATAGTAAAACATTACTGTATCAAACCATTTAACATACATTTTGTCCCTACTGCTCTGTCCTGTCCCCTGCCTGCATTTTTACTGTTCTTTCTGCCTGGAAACTGAGAAACGTCCATGGCATCCAAAAAGTATCCCATTAGGTCAAAATCAGTTTTAGACTAGCTAGAGAACAGCGATAGTAAATTAGAACTACTTGCAGAATTGAGTGATAATGATTCGTGGGGAAATTCGTCATCAGACACTGAAAACGATTCTGCGACTTTGCTCAGTGATGTGCGAACTTCAAATTTCAGTGTTTTTGGTTTGATTATATTATTGAATTAAATTTATTATTATATTATTATTTTTTATGATTATTTATAATATTATAATTTATGATTTTGTGTTTCAAATTTTATCATACCCGGGATGTTTACTAGACTCTTGATTTCAGTGAGTTATTCCTAAAAATTAGAGGCCTACAATAAAAAAAAAACATATTTCCATGCAAAAAAATGTACCGCTTTGAGCACAGAAATATGGACATAATCAGACCGCTAGGGAGGTTAAACAAACTATGCCATTCAAAAACACTTGATTTTTTTATGGAATGTTTACCATAAGTCTGTTGTAGCAGAGCAAACGTTTCACTCTCACTTTTGCCAATTTTCAAGCAAAATGTGATGTTAATCCACTACTCCAGATTACTCTCACTCATTTTCCTCCAACAGTACAACACACGTTATTTCTTCTACTACTCCATAAAGACTCAGTCAACTGGACTGCGACCCAGATGAGTGCAAGTTAGAAAATGTCAGAACAGGCTCGAGTGCCAATGGCTATATGACACACGTCGTGTATATGTTAGGAAATGTACAGTATATAGTGGTTTATAGTCTTTATTTATTTATTTATTTATTTATTAGGGAGAAAACTAAAAATAAGATCTTAATTGTTATTTCTATAATATTTTTTAGTTGGGTTGTGTCACTGGTTAAGTATAAAAGCATGTAGACCACATTTCTAAATTTCCATATTGAAACAAAAGGATTTGGTTGAACTAATACTATGACACCAACGTTCCATATTTACGTGATAAAGATTATATGGCTATATGATGGACTTTCAGGATCTCCAAAGAACACATACTACATACTTACATTAAAAAGGGATTTACCCAACAGTTTATTGATATAAAAATAAAAATTGGGAATACAAGTATCTATACATCTTTAATCATCTGCATACTAATATCTCCTATAGAACAACTGTTATGTGTTTACAATCTGTACCAGCACTCCAAAGATGAAGCAAAAAATAAAGTGTCATAGGTTTTAACCCTTCCCTTCATTATCCGAAATTAAAAAAAAGTTTACCTACCTTTACCTTCTTTTTCTATACCTATTAGTGTCTACATGATAACTTAGGACACTTATTTATCTTTCATGTGCTGGATTAACTGCTTCCCGTCCGCCCTATAGCAGTAATACTGCTATAGGGTGGCATGGGTGCACAAAATCACATATGATTTTGCGCTGCTATTCGCAGCCTCAGCTGTCAATCACTGGGTCCCAGCCGGTGATTACTCACTGGCACCTGGTGATCACAGATGATTACCGATGAAGGGAGAGAACTGTATGTTACAATACAGTACAGCTCAGCTCCTGCACACTGCTTTTCATGGCTCTGCATAGCACAGCCATGCAAAACAGTGAAACAGAGCACAGTTAACCCTTTGATTGCCCCACATGTTAACCCCTTCCTGCCCAGTGCCATTAGTACAATGTCAGTGCTTTTTATTAGCATTGATCACTCTATTGTTGTAACTGGGGATGTCAGTGACAAAAAGTCAGTTCCCCCCAGTGTCAGAATGCCCGCCACAGTCATGCAGTCTCGCTATAAGTCGCTGATCTCTGCCATTACTAGTAAAAATAAAAATCCCAGTAAATATAGTGCCATTTGTAAACACTATAACTTTCATGTAAACCAAATAATTTACACATATTGGGATTTTGTTTAGCAAAGGCATGTACCAGAATACATTTTGGCTTAAATTTATGATGAAATTAAATTTTTTATATATTTTTACTGGAGAAGTTTAATAGCAAAAAGTCAAAAATATTGTTTTTGGGTTTTTTTATTGTTTAATAGCGCAAAAAAATAAAAACCACACAGGTGATCAAATACCATAAAAAAAGCTCTATTTGTGGGGAAAAAAGGACTTAAATTTAATTTGGGTGCATCATTGCATGACCTCATAATTGTCAGTTAAAATATCACAGAGTTGTAACGCAAAAAATGGACTGGTCTGGAAGGGGGGTAAATCCTCTGCAGGGCAAGTGGTTAACAAAAAAAAATACTTGTTACATGTTAAATCTCCTATGTGCCATACACCCAAGTAATACCAACAGCCTCCACATTGATAAAAGGACTTTGGAAGCTCCTTGAACTCCACACTATGTAGAGGGACACCATCAGTGGTAGTACCGCAAATAAATTTTAAATCATTGAACCATATTTCACTTTACAAATGAAAAGATATTAAAGTAGAGATGCAGGTTTATTTCCTGGTTCAATTTTCAACTTCCAGTGATAGCTTTCCTCCTCCAGTCTGCACATTTTACAAGACTGAGCATCACTACCCTTGTCTAATGAGCACTCAAGTGACTCAGGAAGCTTTAAAAATGAACCAGGAAACTAAGACAGGCTGAGGAGAATAAAAACATATTTTCTTGGATTTAAATAGAGTGTTGAGGAGTTGGAATCAGGTTTATTTACTGTCTGTGTTTCCTTTAGATTGGTTTGTCTTGACCACTGTTATTGATTTACTAAAGGTAGATAGGCTTTTTAATTTGCAAGGCATGTTGTACTTTGCAAGGAGACTGCCCTGGAGCTTAGTAAATGCAGTAAAACTCCACTTTGCAAAGAATAGCCAATCACAAGCAAAGAAAATTATTTAAAAAACATTGTTTTGTTTGCATATGATTGGATGGTGGAAGCAATCAGAGCTTTATCTCCTTCACTAAGCTCTGGGGATAATTCTCTTGCAAAGTGAACAGTCACTTTTTCTTTGGTAAATCAACTTCAAAGTAAGGAAGATCCAGAATGTCACCAGAAGTGTAAGAGATGACAATTGTACATAAAGACAATAGTTCCAGGGGCAATAATTTAAAGGCTAACACTACCTTTAGCAACAAGTTGCATGTTAAATTCATATTTGGGCCATAACATGTTACATGTTGTTCAGCAACCCCCCCCCCCCAGCCTCTCCTTCCTCCTTCCCCCATGACAGCATGCAGGAGCTTTTGCCCCCTGCAGGAGATGTCCGATTTGATCAGCATGGCTGTGCATCATTCATTTTCAGAAATCTGAACTACATGTCCTGTCTTCCACTGCAGCAGATGGACTTGCAGTTCTCAACAGAATACAAGTGTGGTGATCGCCACACTCATAGTCCATTGACACTTTCCTTCAGCTCTCTAACTGAAAGCCTGTACAGAGGTAGGGGCAGGGAGCTGGAGGATACATTTTCAGATTACACCGTCTATCCATTGTTTGGGAGTGCAAAGCTTTGCAAGTTCCTGTGAAAAAAAATGAATTCATATTTTTTTCCTTTAAAAAGGAACTTGGCCTTTAAGAAGTAATTTCCTTAACAATGGATAGGTTCCCTAAAGGGACAGAAATTGGAAAAACCCCCTCAGATTTTAACAATTATCTTCCATATCCAAAAATTTGAAACATTTTTGGAATTACTTGTACTTAACGGTTATGTTTTTCAACTCCATGTAAACCTGTGTATTTTTAAATCACGTACTTAGCTGTTTGCTTGGCATTCTATTTTTAACACCAGTTTCTTCACGATCATCTTGTCTATAAATTAAACTATTGTATGATGTAAAAATCAACACCATCAATGTATTAAGAAATTATTTTTGTCACAAAACCTTTTAAAACTCATAACCATTATCTAACTCACTAGGGTTTTAGTGAAAGCAAAAACAGATAAAATTGGGGTTACCCTCGACAGACTATAATGGAAATCACCGGGGGAGTAGAGATTTACTCGCAGTATATCCATCAGTGCTTCCCAGAGCTCACGAAGCTATGCATTAAGTTAATCTTCTTGCTAAAATACTTAATTATTTTGGGCACTCTAGTGCTTCTAGGACAGGTTTCAGTGATGTAGAAAAATAGTCCCACTATCCCATTTCCTGGCCTGGGAAGCGTATCAATTAACTAAAGTGTTCCAACAATTATGTATTATTTTCAGACGATTACCATTTCTAATAATTTTGAAGGATTTCTGACATGCTCCAGGATTTGTAATGTTTTTAACGTTGTAGCAGGGGAAATGAATTGGCAGACGTGTTTATGACAGTCTTCCAAAGGGAGCAAGGCAGCCCTAGTAAAACCAATTCTAAATTCATTTTTTTGTAATAGAAAATTAAATGAAACATAATAAGAAAAATCCTGATCAAGATTGTCAAGGTTGCCTTAGTGGTGGAAGATGACACAACTGCTAACCAACTGTGTGCCTATACTCCATACTAGGTGAAGTTTGACTGCGGAATGAAATTACTTTTTCCTTTTCTATAGGAAAATAAATTAATCATTGAACAGTTAGGGCTCGTTCACACTAGGCTGTTTTGCCAACGCTTGCCAAACGCCCCTATAGCGTTTGGCAAGCGTTGGTCCGGTGTTTGCGGAGCGTTTTTAACGCTCGGCAAACGCTCCGCAAACGCCGCATGCGCGGTTTAGCGGTGGTTGCTAGGCGTTTGCCGAGCGTTAATAACGCCCCACAAACGCCTATAATGCATTTGAGTGGTGTTACTGCTCCGCAAACACCCCGCAACCGCGTCGCAACCGCACCGCAAACGCCGGCCGGGCGTTTGCGGAGCGGCACCATAGACGAGAATAGGAGGCTTCAAAGCCTCCTGACTCGACCAGAGGCGTCCGTTTTGCCGCGATGCAACGCGACGCGACGCAAACACTCCTGTTAGAACAGCACCATGTGCTGTAATGTGCAGAATTTGCAGAGGCGTTTGGGAAGCGGTAAAAACGCTTCCCAAACGCCTCTCTGCCGCCTGCACACAAGGCTAGTGTGAACGTAGCCTTACAGTGATTTTGGCATCAATGCTCATAAATACTTCAATGGAATTGATCTTTTATTTTTTAGAGATACTGAAAGTTGAGTTGTAGATTGGCTTCTTTTGAAATTGAGATACATATAAATAAATTGATCACCATGTGTACCATAATCACATCCCTAAATTGACAATTTGTAAAAATGTATCTTTCTCATGAAGAGTTTGAACTTTAATGGTATCTAACTTGTACAAAAAATCCAATCAGTTATTAGATCATAAAACCATTTTGTTATATTTTACTAAACAAAATCGTTAGAAGCATTTAAAAAATAACCTAGTTGTGTGGTGCAAAGAAATTAGTCATATTTGACTATACATAATATCAGTAGGACTGATCCGTTTGCACCATGCAACTTGTTTATGTAAATGTGTTTAATGATTTTGTTCCAAAGTGGTTTTAGGATATAAAATAAAAATGATTGGATTCTTTAATATAAATTAGATACCATTAAAGTTCCAATTTTTATGCCACTAGAAATAAGTTTTTTGGCTTGAATGTGAGTTATTAAATGTTCAAAATAAAATTAAACTCTAGGTAAATTAAAACTACACTTTTAGTGGGGCACTGCAAGAGTTGAATGCTAATTTTTTTCTTAGGGTACTCTTAAAGCAGAGCTCCACCCAGAAGGGGAAGTTCCGCTTTAAGGATTGCTCCCCCGCTCTCCATTAAGGATTGGCACCTATGGGGAGCGGAGGGGGAGCGGGTACCCGAATTTGACAGGTACCAGCTCCCACTTCTGGTCCAATCTCCCAGGCAATCAGAAACGGAAGTTGTCCTCCCTCCCTACCTCCCTCCCTGTAGTCTTTTGGGACATGTGACAGGTCCAAGAAGACTACAGGGCCATTCAGGAAGCGCAGCGCTACTCGTGCATGCACAGTGGGTACACAGTGTCCACACCAGAGGCGGACTGACAACTCATGGGGCCCTCGGGCAATAGGGGATCATGGGGCCCCTGTGTCCCTGCCCAAACTCAAAAAAGCCTATGAAAAAGGTACCAGGGGCATCTCATGGGGCCCCCTACTGACCACGGGCCCTCGGGCAGTGCCCGAGTTTTCAAATGGTCAGTCCGCCCCTGGTCCACAATGAAAATGCCGGCCTCCTAGAATACAGGACATTCGGTGAAACGGGCTGCGGGGGACACACTGCGGGACCGAGGGACAGGTAAGTGGACAGACAAGTGTTTTTTAAAAGTCAGCAGCTACAGTTTTTGTAGCTGTTGACTTTAATTTTTTGACATGGTGAGTGGAACTCCTCTTTAAAGAAGCATGTGTATGCATCCTATCCTTTGTTTCTAAATGTTTCCTCCTCTCTATGTGACCAGTCCCCCAAAGCCACTTCAGTGTGCTGTCTTTTGGTTGAACTCTGCCTTTATCATGTACAATGCAGGACAAAGTTCAAGAGCTACAAAAGCAAAAGGAGATGGAATCTGGCATCTTCTCCCTGTGTTCGTCTGAATGCTGATCTTAGGCCATCTTGATTGGCTGGTGCAGAATGGCGTTACTCCCATGCATGCACAGGAGTGCAGTCTTCCTGGCACACAGGCATAATGCTAGAATATAAACTAAATTGCGCATGTGCCGTTCAGTAGACATTCTAAGGGAGACTGCATGCGGGCAAGGAGGTTTTTTTTATTGCAGAAGAGACATTGAATGTCTCTTCTGCAATTAAGAATCTGTCTGCTCACAGTTATTTAATGGTATACTTTAGTTCTACTTTAAATCATGGGAACCATTAACTTCCCATAAGGTGGGAGACATTACTCAACCACAAACCCTCTCAAAAGTCTGTAAATCAAACAGAACTGTCCTTCTTAAATCATTTGAAACAATGTTCACAATCAAACTGGTTGGCATTACCCCCCAATACAATAAGCTGTGACAAAAAGAGTGTGGGCATTACACTTGCTGCTTGCTTTTGTACATAAAAATGTTATTTAACCTAACTGATAGCTCTAATATAGGTAAGAGTAACAATTTCCCACCAAATGTCAGTCACTAAGCCAGATATCAGCTGTGCATTACTCTGTTCTATTCTCAATGTAGCTTCTCCCCAGCAACACCTGGCCCTGAAAATATAAGAAGAAAGCCAGTAGACAAACCCAAAAGCCTAACCATCGTATATAGTATAAATTGAGCTGAAATAAAATGATTAAAGAAGAAATGAGGCGAGAAACAATACAATGGGACTGTTTTACTATTTCTTAACCTTAACCTACCAGGTACATTACCAATCTCTTATTTTTTTAAAGGTATAGATTTAGTTGACTTGACTTGGAAAACTGCAGGTCAGCACACCCAAAGAACAGCATAGGATCTTAAAAAAAACATTGCAAAGCATTTTTCTCTTGAGGAACAGACCTGAATCTATTTTGAACCAATGAACCTGCATGGATATTAAAAAAAATGAAACATGTCTACCTTACAAGCATAGAATTACATCTAGTGAAAATGGATGCTCAATATTTTGGGGGAATCGACTAGTGAGATATCCTGCTCCAGCCAATGCAAGGCCAAATGATGAAATCCATCTTCTTTGTACTCTATAATGTAGAATATAATGTCTTCAGACTTCATTACTTCCTAGAGGTTGCTGCTTGTATGTATCTATAGACAATGAGCAGACAAGATAGTTTTCTTATCAAATAAATAAGACATCGCAAAAAGACAACAAAAAATAACTATATTCAGCAACTACTCACATTCAGATCTGGAAATTCTCCTAGAATATTTATGTATCATTTTCTTGGCCTAGAGAAACAACCATGATGTGTCCTTGAACTAGCTTTTATTCCTGGTCCCTGATTACACTCTGCTGAACTCCATTACCTTCCTGGGGAGAGTACAGTTCTAAGTCCAAATACTACTATGATAGATCTGTAAAATACTTTTAAACCCAGAGCACTTAAGGGTGTGTCTGACCAAGTGACCCTCTAGCATTTTATAAAAATCAATTTATGCTGACTACAAAGTGGACCTGAACTTCAAGAAAAGATATGATATGTAATAAGGAGCATCTGGCAATGCTGGTTGTTCATATTCAGTACACTAAAAATGTTACCTTTTGCCTTCAACTTCTCCTGAAAAATAGCAGGGCATTTCCAATGCCATGGAATTGATAGCTGTATATCTGCAGTGTGAATTCAATGTCACTGCTGCCTCTGATTGCTAATCTCATGAGAGTTGGAGTGGAATTTGGCTCTGCTCTCTGTTTTTTCCTACTGGGGAGAATTTGCACCTGGGAGCCTGCAATGCAAGAATTGCACTGTTTCTGCTTTATTTATTTTGTGGATCTACATGTCTTGTACATGTATGTGGAGCTCAAGATGACAAGAGTGGCCTCTTGCACAATTTCCATCCAAGCACCCTGGACATTGAGAACAAGGTTATGGAATGGCAAAAGTGCCAGGGTGAAAACACTAAAGAACATGGGAGTGCTGGCATCAGATGAGCAGGGGTACAACTGGTGGTAAACCATAGATTCTCCAAGTTCAGTTATGAGCATTATCGAGTCACAAACCAGGTCCAGTAACAGCTGAGCAACAAGGCACTAAATCATAGATAGGATCATTGTCAGGAAGCGAGGTACCAAATCAATATGCAGAATCTTGGTCAGAAATCCAGGCTGAGGTCAATAATGGAGATCAGCAGCAATCATAGGCACACTAGGACAATCCAAAAGCAAGTGGAAGCCTGATCATTATTAAGGGTCAGCATGAGTTTCAGGAGCAAGAGTTCCAAGAGTACAGACTGAAAGGCTATTCAGCAATGATCATTTGCAGAGCTCAGAATTAAATAGCCTTCTTGACACCAAAATCTGTGGACAAGCCCACATGCTTGTGCAGGCAATGTGAATTGTTCATTAGCTGTGATGTGACCTAGGTCACTCATCTACTTAGGCTTCCATAGCCATAAACATGTGCATGAACCTTTTTAGCTCCTGCTTGATTATTTCTCATTTGTCAGACTACCAGTCAGTGGGGGAAGGAGGGGGAAATTCTGACATTAGGAAGCAAAGACCTACCTCTAACAAGATAGGGCACTGCTTTGACAGTTCAGGTCCTTTTTAAAGTAAAATAATCAGACCCACTATGATATTAAACTAGAAGCACTATAACAATATAGGCAGCTAGAGGTTTCGCAGATGTGGCTGGGTCCCACCAACTGTCATCTTCCTGTCCAATTAGGACACTTCAACATCCACCAAGACCATTGGACAAGGAGATGGCAGATGCCGAGATTTCTTCTTTATTGTGGTGCCTTGACTTCCAATTTAACATAGGCATGCTCATCATTATGAGCTGCAAATGAATGTGTAATGAAATGAAATGTAGATTTAAATTGCTCTAAAAAAATCTAATTATTTAATTTTATACATTTGAGTTGCAGAATATTTATCACATGATGCATGTATATAGGCCTTACAAATAAACAGTGAACATAACAACAAAAAGTAATAAAATAATACTTTGTGACCAGCCAAGTCGCTGATAATGTATTCTTTTCTTTAGTTTTCAAGCATTGGTGACATTAACATAATTTAAAATAAATGCTGGCTTTTGACACTTGAAAGAAAACATTTCACATAAATAATATGTTATGCATGACAGGCTATATGGTTGAATGGAAAAATAAGCATAGAAAAACAAAGCATATTGTTTGTATGTGTTGGTGTGTGTGTGTGTGTGGGGGGGAATAATAACATTTCCGTAAGGGTACATAAATTGGCAACAAATATTGAAAGGCATGTCCAATAGCAGGACATATTGCTGGTATTAATTTTAGCAACCTGTAATAGACATAAAACATACAAAGTAACAGAAGTGCTGAAGGCATTATTTGATTTGCCCTTTTGCAATATATTGTTTGAGCTTCACAAAACCCCAAATTATGGGTGAAGGGTAAAATGTGTATGTCCACTTCCCACAAGGCAAGGCACTAAGCAACCAATTAGCAGGCCTAAGCATTATTGGTGATTGTGCCTAGGGCTTTGCAAATAAAACATTCCAGAAAGCCATTATTTCCATAGGAAGTCTCATTGGCATTCTCCAGGAAGGAATGTGGCAAAATTAGGTTAAGGAGTAGTTGTGTTTTTTGTCAGGGCACTGGAGGCGGGCAGTTTGGGTAAAGTCAGGGGCGGACTGACAACCCATGGGGCCCCCGTGCAATAGGGGATCATGGGGCCCCGTGTCCTTGCCCACACTCAAAAAAGCCTATAAAAAAGGTACCAGGGGCATTTCATGGGGCCCCCTACTGACCCCGGGCCCTCGGGCAGTGCCGAGTGCTCGAATGGTCAGTCCGCCCCTGGGTAAAGTAGTGCTGCAGAGGTAGTATCTCTTCAACATTACCTTTACTCTACTGTGACCCACACAGGTCCACTTTAAAGGAGAACACCAATTAGGCTGAAATTGGCCATACACTGAGCTAATTTAAGCCAGTTCCTAATAAAGTGGACTAAATTCATCCAGTGGTTAGCTCTGTCAGTACCATTGTGCCCAACGTTCTTCAACTGAAGAATTGAAAGACCTGAGTGGAAAATTGTTTGCTGAACAGGTATCTGTAAAGGTTCCTTTTTTCTAGGCTGTGGTATAGCTAGTAGTAGTTAATCACATTCAGCTGGACTTGTTCTGTAATTGGAATGAGCTCCTGGGTTTGTCTGAACACAAATTCTGACTGAGCTTTGCTTGTTCTGGCTTTGGAACACTGGGCTTTCCGCTCTTTCAGTAGCAGCAGAACATGAAATGCTGTATAGTAGCAGATTTTCCTCCCACTACTTAAAGAAGAATTAAAGGCAATATACTTACCTCTTCTGTAATGGTCCAGGTCCCTCTCCAGCATTTTTTTCACAAATGGTGGTCTTCGGGCAGCATGGGAAGATGTAGCTATTGTGCATGCGTAGGGGTCAGTCATCTTGGCATTCAGGGACAAAGCAACCAGGATAGTTTTTGAGAAAAACAGTGTAGGATGGCAGTGTCATCCCCCCCCCCCATGTTGAGGGCATTTGGCATGGTATGTTGCAGTAGGGGCTCATCCCCTCCTTTTTTGGAAGGACCCAATACTATTTTTGTGTGAGATCTCCATTGACATCCATACCAGACCTGAAGGTATGGATATAAATTATGCGGGGAAACTCATCCCATCTTCCTTTTTGTATGTGGGGTCCCAAGTTAACATCTATACCAGACCCTTATATAGGATAAGAGTCTAGTATATATAAAATAAATCCCCAGCTGTTTTTTATAAACAGCAGTAAAGAGGCTGAAGCTGTGATTTTCCAGCAATTTAAATGGCAGAGAATGCATTAAAGTGTTTGTAAACCTAAAAGAAAAAAAAAAAGTTTGTTTCTCTTTAAGGCTGGATGGACTGCATAGCAAGCTTGCAATGTTGTGTAGTCATTTCCATGTTGTAAAATATCTGTTTGATCCTGCCTGTTGCTATGTTCCTGCCTGTAAACTGACCATGCTATTCATGACTGTCGATCCGTGATAATGTAGTCAGTTTACGTTTTTCTGTCATCCTGCTCTCTCTGCAGGGGCATTTTTCAAAGTGATTTCTCAATAAAATAAAGCATAGAAACATGGATGGATGGGTGATTTTCCTTTGAATATTAAAAAATAATTAAATAGCATTTTAAGTCTGCGGCGTTCAGAGACAGTAAACCACTTCAAGTCCGGGCACTTTTACCCCCTTCCAGTCCAAGCCGATTTTCAGCTTTCAGCACTATCCCACTTTAAGTGAGATTTGCTCAGTCATGCAACACTGTACCCATATGAAATTTGTATCCTTTTTTGAGACAGATAGAGCTTTCGTTTGGTGGTATTTGAATACCACTGGGTTTTTTATGTTTTGCTATATACTGTAAATGAAAAAATACAAAAAATTTGAAAACAAAATAAATTTTTTCCTTAGTTTTTGTTATAAAATTTTGCACATAGATCATTTTTCTTCATAAATTCAGGTAAAAATGTATTCTGGTACATTTGGGGGGTAAAATAGCCCAAAACAGTTTATATTATTTAGTCTGTGTGAAAGCTATAGAGTCTACAAGCTATGTGATATATATTTGAAAATTGATCAGTTGAGATCCTAAAATGCCAAATGCTGGTATGGCATATGGCAGTGATCAGGACACTGATATGGGGTATGGCGGTAATTAGGACATTAGCATGAGGTATGGCGGTTATCAGGACACTGGTAATGCAGTAGCCAGGATGCTGTTATGGGGTATGGGGGTGACCAGGATGCTGTTATGGGATATGGCTGTGATCAGGATGCTGGTATAGGGTATGACAGTGGTCAAAACGCTGGTATGGGGTATGGCAGTGATTAGAATGCTGGTATGGGGTATGGTGATGATCAGGGTGATGGTATGGGGTATGGCAGTCCTCAAGATGCTGGTAAGGGGTATGGCAGTGACCAGGATGCTAGTATGGCATATGGGGTGATCAGGATGCTGATATGGGGCATGGCAGTGATAGGGATGCTGGTATGAGGCATGGTGGTGATCAGGATGCTGATATGGGGCATGGCAGTGATCAGGATGCTGATATGGGGTATGGCAGTGATCAGGATACTGGTATGGAGTATGGCGGTGATCAGGATGCTGATATGGGGTATGACAGTGATCAGGATACTGGTATGGAGTATGGCGGTGATCAGGATGCTGATATGGGGTATGGAAGTGATCAGGATACTGGTATGGGGTATGGTGGTAATCAGGGCGCTGGTATGGTATATGGCGGTAATTAGGGCACTGGCATGGTGTATGGAGGTGATCAGGGTGCTGGTATGGCATATGGCAGTAATCAGGGTGTTGGTTTAGGGTATGGGGGTGATCAGGACACTGGTATGGTGTACAGTGGTGTTTTGCTCACACTGGGACAGGTGACAGGGCCTCTATGTATTATTTATTATTGTTATTGTAGGGAAGTGATCAGAGACACAGGGGCCCTATAGTAGGGGACTGGGGTGGCTGACACTGCAGAGTGTGAGTGTACAAGCAGCCTGACAGGCTTTACTTTCAGTTTTCAGTGTTTACTATGTGAATGCTGTGATTGGTCACAGCAGTCAAATAGTGTAACACCCGGACTGCGGGGTGTGCGCTCTGTGAGTCGTGCACAAGCAATCAATGTGGGCTGATGTACAGGAATGTTAGACCAGATCAGCGCTGCCTCCTGTCCGCCACCTATGTATAATGGATGGACGGGAAGTGGTTAAATTGATTGTTTTTATTCTGTTTTTGTTTTTTTTGTTAATAACAAACATGTTATACTTGCCTGCTCCGTGGTTTTGCCCAAAGTGGCCCCAAACCTCCTTTTATCAAGTACCCCCTGGAGCTCCTGGCTCCTCCTCTTCTCAGTGTGCAATAATAGGAAATCACTTCCTATGGTGGTACCTCTGCAGGCTCGATCTTGAGCTGCACTGCCTGCGTCTATAGACACTCCCTGTTCCCTCTTCACAGGATTTGACTGACAGCAGCAAGAGACAATGTCTCCCGCTGCCTCAGCAAAGGCTGTGGGAGTGGGGAGAACTGCTACAAATGAGCACAGCACTGGAATGAATGAGGCTGTAGGTAAGTATAAGGGAGGGGTGAGGGGGCAATACTGATACCTACATTTCTTTTTTACCCTAATGCAGGGAATACATTAAAGTGGCTGTAAACCTCAGACATGAAATATGAAAAAAGCATATCCCTTCAAAATGTGTATACTTGTCATAAGTAAGCACACTAAGTGTTATTTCTCTCTGCTATCTGCATGTATCAGTCCAACAGCAGATGTACACCCCCCAAAGGTGTGGGTGCAAAATACCCGTGTATCACATACAAGGACAGAGGTGCTTGCCTCCAAGAACAGTAGGAACAAAGTAAAGATAGGTGGCCGCACGTATCAATTGTCCGTTCTGTATAACGTGTCAGTTCTTTACAATGTGTTATGAGCAAGTGCTATTTGTTCTTGAAACGCGTTAACATTTCATCTCCTTTGTGCTGTCTGTGCTATCATGTTTTAATCTTGCAATTTCTTTATATTTACCAATAAAGAATTAATATCCTTCTGGATTGTGCATCAACCTACCTTTCTTTTGTTCTAATCTGCATGACTCACTTCTGACCAGTTTTCCTGACACCAAAAGAAAAAAAGTGACAGGCAGGGAGTTCCAGCACATAGCCTGTGATTGACAGCCTTAGCTCTGTTCCTGTGTGTTGTGTGAATGGGGAGGGGGGTGTCCCTTCCCTCCAATCAGCTCTCAGAGCTCTCCCCACTGAGTTCTGCAGAGTGTAACTTCAGCTCCCCACCCCCTGCTTTCTGAAAGCTCAGACAGGCTATATCAGTTCAGGATATACAAACGAAACCAGCGCTAAAATCTTCATGCAGACTAGGATAACTCTAAATGCCAAACGTTGAGGTGCAGCCCTTGGAAGATTGGGAAATCTTGGTACTAGTGAACAAAAGCAAAACAGGGCGCACTCTCATTGTGCATTACCGTGGTGAAACACAAATGTATTTAAAAGCATATAAATGCATACTCACAAACCAAAAGGGAATAAAAACAGATAAGAAAAGTCCGTAATATCAGTCCAAAGTGACGATAAACCCTTGATGGGGTAAGCTAGCAAGTTTCGGGAGCTAAAATGTAGACCTGCCATTCCAACATTTATAAGACACAAATGGTTTAAGAGGACTCAGGGGACTGACCATATGGAAACTCAGGCACTTCCTGAGGGCCCGGGGTCAGTAGGGGGCCCCATGAGATGCCCCTGGTACCTTTTTCATAGGCTTTTTTGCGTTTGGGCAAGGACACAGGGGCCCCATGATCCCCTATTGCCTGGGGGCCCCATGAGTTGTCAGTCTGCCCCTGAGAGGACTGGACCACACATGACAACCCAATCTGGGTTGAGCCAATCAGATCCACCTCCAGCAAAAAATGTCACGGCGAAAAAATGGTAATGCGTATGCGCATGTGAACATAAATGGACAACCAAAATGCTTGAAACATTTTTTTTTTCTCTTGTCTTGTCATGACCTTTGCCCCAATCTCATAAAGAGATTTTATGAATCTCTGTGTATCACTGAGGCCAGTCACTACTGGGTATACAGTATGTAAGGGTTTACAACCACTTTAAGGTAACACCTATTTAGACTTTAGGACCACCTTAATCTGTAGCTGCTGACTTTTAAAAAACAGCCACTCACCTGTCCCTCGATCCCGCGGTGTCCTCCCCGCAGCCTGTTTCACCAGGATGCATGGAAGACATGCGCCGGCATCTTTAATGTGGGCAGACGGCTCCACCCCCTTGTCTGTCCTGGCTCCCAACTCTTCCTCCTTTCTTTTCTTTTGTACTGTGCTCCTTCCTTTCTTTCTCTCTTTCTCCTTTTTTCTTTGTTTCTTTTATTTGGTGGACTCCGCCCGTACATATGTTGCTGCTTTTCTTGCCCTTTTTTGGGATAGATTTTGCAGATATTTGCTGATTTACCGTATTTGCCGGCGTATAAGACGACTTTTTACCCCTTGAAAATCTTCTCAAAAGTCGGGGGTCGTCTTATACGCCGGTATACAGCATACTGACACTTTTTAGGGGGGCGGCGCGTTGCCGCTGCCGCCCCCCCCCCCTTCCCCCAATGGAAGGGACACTAAGTACAGGGGTGGGCAGCGGCTGTTTCTTACCTGGTTCCGGTCCCACGACGATCCGGTCCAGGAAGCGCGGCTGCGCCTTCAGTTCGGCCACTGGATGTTCGTGTGGCTGCTCGGCTCCGCCTCCTCACCAGTGATTGGCCGCCAGAACTGTAGCTCAGGAAAGGCACACAGGCGGCCAATCACCGACGAGGGGGTGGAGCCAAGCGGCCCCGCGAAAATCGAGTGCAGGACCAGCAGGTAAGTGGTCAGTGTAGAGGTGCTGCTGCAACCACATATGCTGGCTGCAGCAGCACCATACGAGAACAGGGTCAGCAAGTGTCAGTGGGAGGAATAGTGCCCCATCATTGGTGTCACTGATACCAATGATGGAGCACTATTCCTTCCACTGATACCAATGATGGGGCACTATTCCTCCCACTGACACCAACGATGGGGCACTATTCCTCCCACTGACACCAACGATGGGGCACTATTCCTCCCCCCCACTGACACCAATGATGGGGCACTATTCCTCCCCCCCACTGACACCAACGATGGGGCACTATTCCTCCCCCCCACTGACATCAACGATGGGACACTATTCCCCCCCCCCACTGACACCAATGATGGGGCACTATTCCACCCCTCACTGACACCAATGATGGGACACCATTCCTCCCACTGACACCAATGTTGGGACACCATTCCTCCCACTGACACCAATGATGGGGCACTATTCCCCCCACTGATACCAATGATGGGGCACTATTCCCCCCACTGATACTAATGATGGGGCACTATTCCTGCCACTGATACCAATGATGGGGCACTATTCCCCCCACTGATACTAATGATGGGGCACTATTCCTCCCACTGACACCAATGATGGGGCACTATTCCTCCCACTGATACTAATGATGGGGCACTATTCCTGCCACTGATGCCAATGATGGGGCACTATTCCTGCCACTGATACCAATGATGGGGCACTATTCCTGCCACTGATACCAATGATGGGGCACTATTCCTCCCACTGATACCAATGATGGGGCACTATTCCTGCCACTGATACCAATGATGGGGCACTATTCCTGCCACTGATACCAATGATGGGGCACTATTCCTCCCACTGATACCAATGATGGGGCACTATTCCTGCCACTGATACCAATGATGGGGCACTATTCCTGCCACTGATACCAATGATGGGGCACTATTCCTGCCACTGGTGTGCATTGGAAGAGGGGTAGTCTTATACGGCGAGTATAGCTCAAACACTAAATTTTAGCAGGAAAAGTAGGGGGGTCGTCTTATACGCCCAGTCGTCTTATACGCCAGCAAATACGGTATATTATCTCTGTGGCTCATCTCTTGTTTGAGCCTGTTGATTGTTCATCTGTGTAAGTAACCACTGGTTCACTTTTTTCTTTTCTGTATTCTGTATACTATGTTATAAAACCTAATAAAGACAAATTTGCCTTTAATGTGGGCACCCGGTTGTGACAGCTCAACAGCAGGTTGCCCACTAGACATGCATGAGTACACTGTGCTTTCTGGATGGTTCTGTAGTCTTCTACGACCTGTCACGTGTCCTAGAAGACTACAGGGAGGGGAGGACAACCTCTGCTTCCAATCACCTAGGTGATCACAGCAGAAGTGGGAGCGGGTACCTGTCAATTTTGGGCACCCACTCCCCAAAGGTGCCAATTCTTAATGGGGATTCTGCGGAGTAGTCATTAAAGCGTATAAATGGATAAAGTGCAGCGCTATAAATATATATATAATTATAATAAAAACTGACAATTCCTATAAATATCTATGCAAAATACTCAAAGTGCTATTCAGTGCAATATGTACAAAAAGTGAATAAATAAATGTCTGTATATCTCTCCAATCTCGGTAAAGAAAATGAGCAGAAATAGTCCTGAGATTAATACATAATATATCCATGTGAACAAAGTGCAGATGTGCGCATATCCTTAGAGGGAAGGATGGGTGTACATCACCAGATATTAGATGTATACAAGCATTGGTTACAATCTGTCACATCTGGGTGCAGGAACAGAGAAGCATCCTAGGGGTTAATCATCCAGCATCCTCTAAGTACTGGTGGTGCAAATATCCTTTGTTCTGGGGAAGATAGCTCAACCACAGGAGCCAAAAAAGCTAATATAGTGTAGTATTTATTGATTAAATACTGATATGCATGTACAAAACGATCCATGTGGAGTAAGGTATAAAATAGGTACCAAAATGGCCACCGCTCCCTTCCTTGGTGGTGTGACGTCAGGAATGTAGGCTCCACCGAACGCGTTTCGTGCGACAGCACTTCCTCAGGGGTACACCCTTTAAAGCGGAACATCCCCTTTTGAGGGGAGCTCTGCTTTAGGTTCCACTTAAAGGGAACGAGCACTGATGTGAATGATTCAATGCAAAATGCTGTATCATTTCTTGGCAAGAAATAAAAGCAAGAAATAAACAAACCACAAAACCTAATTATATTGTGATGTATATTTAAAGATATTGTTTTATTTCTGCCCAAGGGAATTATATGCAAGTGCGCTTATCCTTTAATTAGGCTTTTCTGGCTATATTAGGCTGAAATGACACAGATCAGTAGTTTTTCTACCAAACTCTCCATGCAAAAACAAAATAGGGGTGCATTGGCAAAGCACCAAACATATTTGTCAGTACAGTGCAATTATAAACGGTAAAGGCATAGTCTGCATCTTCCACAACACACATAGTTAATGTGTTATATAAGGCTTTACATGCTGTTCACTCTGTTCTTCTATCTGGACGATCAATTTGCCCTTGAGACATGGTTCAAAATTGATAGGTACGACAAGCTTCCAGACCACAGCCTCTTCATGTTGGAAAGCCAGCAGTCTCGGAGAATACACTAAGTAACACATCAACTTTCTGTACTTTCAATCTGAAGAGCTATTTGCTGCCTGACTGCACTGCTGACACATAAAGCGAATGCATTCAAAACCAGAGGATTGTAGTCATTTATAATAAACCTTCAGCCTGATCCTTCTTAGGGACTCATCAACTTGCCCATAGTAGGGAAGAGGGCTGCAGCCTTCCACGCTCCACTGACTCATCTGAAAAGATCTGGACTGGAGTCATTCCATTTGTCGCTGGAGGGTTTAGGCAAGCACTTTCCTGGTGTGCATAGAGTTAAATACATTTCCACGTCGTCAAAAAACACTTAATAACTACTGTACATATTGACTGCACACAAATATATTGCCATGGCTAAGAAGCAGATTGATAGCGCTGTGAAAGACTGGCCATGATTTCATGATATATAGTACAATGATGAATTTATTTGGTAAAGCAGCCAATCAAATTGTTGCGTGTGTTGTTGTTTTTTTGCAGTTTTTAGATAAACAAGAAATCATGAATGTATTATAGATCCAGGAACATTAATAAAAACATAATTGAATACACTGATTAATCAATTCATTCTAAAACAATAAATTGATTGTAAAGCTTAGATGTTTTTTATTGAAATGATAAACATGCTCAACTGACCTGCTCTGTACACTGGTATTGCACAGAATAGCCCTGATCCTCTTCTTCTCTGGTCCCCCACCAGCACTCCTGGCTTCTCCTCCTCAGTGGGTGCCCCCATAGAAAACCACTTTATATGGGGACACTCATGCTGGCTCTCTCCCGAGTTGTCCTTTCTGTGTCTATTGATCTGGTTCCACTAGTATTGCATAGGGCAGCCTGTGGCTCATGCTGGCTCTCTCCCAAGTTGTCCTTTCTGTGTCTATTGATCTGGTTCCACTAGTATTGCACAGGGCAGCCTCCTCTTCTCGGATCCCTCGTCGGAACTCTTGGCTCCTCCTCTTCAGTGAAAGCCCCCATAGAAACCACTTTCTATGGAGGCATTCATGCTGGCTCAGTCCCAAGTCACCCTTTTTGTGTGTAAAGACCTGGCTCCATTGGTATTGCACAAAACAGCCCTGATCCTCCTCTTCTTGGATCCCTTGCCGGAACTCCTGGATCCTCCTCTTCAGTGAGAGCCCCCATAAAAATAATCTCTTTTTATGGAGGCACTCGTGCTGCCTCACTCCTGACATAGACAGGCAGTTCGGCCCCACCCCCCACTCCCTTATCACAGAATTTGATTGACAGCAGAGGGAGCCAATGGCTCCCCCGGCTATCAATCTGCCCAATGAGGAGGGAGAGAGCCAGGAGAGCCTCTGCCCTTGTGCACATACCTGGATTGAAACCAGGCTCAGGTAACTATAAAGAGGGTTTGGCAGGGATACTCTGGTACAGAAGGCTCTTTACCTTAATGCACAGAATAAATTAAGGTTAAAAACCTCAAGGCTTTAGAGCCACTATAAAGTAGCATTTAACCCAAAAGCAAACATTTATTATTTTGCAGCTTACCAATTCTTAGATGTGATGGCTGCATTCGTTTTCTGTTTTAGGATTTCTTTTCACCTGGTGATTTGGCCAATAAGTCTGTTCATTTTTAGCAGAACAAGCTGAACTGCAGATGTAGCAGTTACAGGGATAATATAAACCATTTAACACTGACAGGGGTTATTACAATGATCAGCTTTTATTTATTTATGTAAAACCTTTATGCAGAAAGGAACAAAACTGTTTGCTATAACTGCTTAAAAAGAATAAGCTGGAGTTTGGCTTCAATTTACTTAGTGTATCTAAATCTTCTAATACATCTAATACTTCCCTCCCACTAGATTGATAATGATGCTGTCCAGAGGTGTCTCTGTTGCTCCTTCGTCTAGAGCAGGGGTCTCCAAACTTTCTAAACAAAGGGCCAGTTTACCGTCCTTCAGACTTTAGGGGGGCCAGACTGTGGCCAGTGGGAGTGAACAATGTCCCATCTTTTGTTCCCCATCATTGGTGTCAGTTGGAGGAATAGTGCCTCCTCATTGGTGTCATTAGAACGAAACGTGCCTGATTGTTGCTGTCAGCAAGAATGATAGTGCCCTATGGTTGATGTCAGCAGCAAGAATTATGCCCCGTTGTTGATGTCAGTGGGAGGAAGAATGCCTTAAGGGCCAGATATAGGCAAGCAAAGGGCCACATCTGGCCCCCAGGCCGCAGTTTGGAGACCACTGATCTAGAGTGTAGGCACCCTAATACAGGAGGAATGTTACTGGCATGATACAGAGGGAAAACGAATGCTGCCAATTATTGGTGAGCTGCAATGTATGAAATTTTTGGGGTTTATACTGCTTTACATACATTAGGTACCTTAACCCCTTGATGGCGAGCACACGCAGATATGCGGCTTCTCGGCGTCTGGGCCTTGACGCCGAGCGGCCGCATATTTGTGGCCAATTAGAAAATACATATGTGCTGAGAGAGCAAGCCCTGCGAGCTCCCAGCACATATGTCCATGACTCACGGACAGGTCCCGATCTCTCCTTTGATCAGGACCTTTTCCGATCATGTGACCACCGTGACGGTGAATCACGGCGGTCACATGACCCTAAAACCCCACCCGCCTCCTGACTTCTGAAACTCTTAAAGAGCCACGAAGTTGTTAATTTGGAAGAAAATCTTAAGTCTAACTACAGTTTTTAATATGTTCCCTCCCCCCCCCCATCTCCTACCTATCCTTTCAAACCTGTATAAAAAGGATGTGTATACTTACCTATTTTTACTTCATTCCGGTCTGGTCATATGATCTCTCAGCTCCCGCTCTCTTGTGTCAGTGAGCAGGTGCTGCAGGGGAGAGGAGGAAGGGCTGACATGGCTGGCCTAGCCCATGGGTGATATCACGGCTCCTAGAATTTCCAGCCATTGTTGAGCGCTCCCTGAGCTGGAGTTACAGCATCATGAATAGGTAATTACACAGATCTTTTTCACAGAGGTTAGACAGGATAGGTAGGTGGAAGGAGGAGAAAACACTTCTAAAAGTAGAATTAGATTGAGGCTTTTATGCCATTTTCATTTTATTTACGTGTTTGCTTAGTGAAATCACTGGTACAGCATCATTTAGCCAAATGAGGCTCTGTTACTTTGTATAGTGTTGTCAGTCTAACACTGTGGGTATGCTTACTGAAGGGGCAATCACAGGGATAACATTTTTACTATGCTGCTACAGCCCCATTGCCTAAAATGAACGTTGGAGGTGTGCCCTTGACTAAGGTCCACTACTGTACTGTACTGGAGATCAAGGATCTGGCCATGCTGCCTGACAAGGGTTCCTGGATCACAAGACTGAATCAACATAAATCCAAGCTTATGGCCGACGTTTCATGTATTAAAATAGCGCGCTCAGTGAATGTAATGCTGCTGATGTGCTTTGCCCAACAGAAAGCCTGCAGTAAATACAGCTCCCGCTGCCATGCTGACAAAGACAAACATACACGGCCAATTTAGTGTAATTTGAAGTGAGTGTTAAGAAAAGGCAGTCCCCTCTAGGTGATCTATATTTATTACAAATGTTTTAGCCAACTTTATTGCAGTTTTCCTTATTTCAAGGAACTGATGTAGAAAAATAATGAGTCTGCTGGTAGGATCAACAGATAATAAATCTGTGTTACAGGGGGACTTAGAAAAACAAAACTGCTGTGCTGGTGAAAGACCGTATCATATGTGTCTGTTTCAAATTGGCCCATAGTTACACTTTAAAGTCAAACTAAAGGCAAAACTTTTTTTTTTATTTTGAAAAGAGTAAAGGGGGTTATAATCCCTGTCAGTTTATGGATGCCCTCAAAGAGCTGGTTGTATTTTTAAGACTAGATGTCCACAGCATCGCACTCCCCCTACATTAGATGTCAAGAGCCCCCGCCACATCAGAAATCAAGAATCCCCCGTTGTTGCTCACGTCACATTGCCCCCCCCCCCCCCAGTTCCTTGTGCTGCTGCCAGGAAGAAGCTGGGACGGAGCTGGAGGTGGACTGGAGGTGGACCAGAGGAGGACTAGAGTCAGCTTCCAGAGTCTGCTGAATTCTGAAAACAGGGGAGGCAGACACAAGAGGGTGCTACGGCTGCACAGAGAGGTGCAGGATCTGTAGAAGGAGTTCTGTCCTCCTCTTTGCTACCGACTGCTGAGAAGAGAGGGCAGAGACTAGCCTCTCCACATCTGCACAGAGAAGTGCAGCTTCTGGTGGAACAGTCCTGTCCTCCTCCCTGCTGCCAACTGCTCAGACAAGGTGGGGTCAGAGATGAAGGGGGATACCACAGCTGCAAGAGAGGTGCGAGGACCACATGAAATAGTCTGGAGCAGGGGCAGACTGACAACTCATGGGGCCCCCGGGCAATAGGGGATCATGGGGCCCCTGTGTCCTTGCCCAAACTCAAAAAAGCCTATGAAAAAGGTACCAGGGGCATCTCTTGGGCTCCCTGCTGACCCCGGGCCCTCGGGCATTGCCCGAGTTTCCAAATGGTCAGTCCGCCCCTGGTCTGGAGGGCCAGATTTGGCCATGTATTTGACACATGTGCCAAAGAGGAACGTTTTTAATGTTTTAAAGGGAACTCCTGATAACAAAGATTACTATATCTACAGCCTACAGCACATAAACATGATTAGTAGGTTTTAGACATAAAGGAATAGATCTAATCATTTTACAACATTTTTCTGCTATATAAAATTATAATCTTGAAATGAAGAATAATTATGTTACTGGTCATAAAAGACACATAGACTGAAAATCGTAGTGTTCTCTTATATGACAGTTAGTGGAGAGATATCTCTACATTGGCATTTAGTGAAGAAGTGACCCATCACATTTGCTGTCAGTGGAGAAATGACCCTTGACATTTTCTGTCAGTGTAAAATTACTTTTTTACATTGGTGGTCATTCTAGGTGGGAGAAAAATCTTCCACTGCTCAAGGAACCCCTGGTAACCTCTAGAGGAACCATTTCCACAGAACGTTGGTTAAATAGGGCTGCTCCATAGCACTCCCCTTTATTCCCCCTGGAAAAGCTACATAAAGGATTATGTAAAGAGGTGGGTGGTGGAAGAGTAGGGATAGAATTAGAGTAATTAAGGCCTATGGCATACAGGGAGGGTATGCCAGGTAAGTTATTCCTTTGGAGTAGTAAAATTTTCTAGCAAGTTTGAAAGCAAATTGCAAGTAAATAAAAAATAATATATGGAACAGTTCTAGGACACATCCAGCTCCCAGGGAAAAGATGTCTAACTGTGCCCATCCTTCATGATGCTAGACCCAGAAGTCACTCGGTTATTAGTACAGGTGTACTAAAAGATCAGGAATTTGTAGGGCTTGCCCATCACCCCCTTACCAGAAATTTCTGCTGCCAGTGTGGGGAGGAGATGGCCGAGGGTATAAGATGATGTAAGAAAGATTTGAGGAGGGGAGCAGATAAACAAAGCCTTCATCTGACCCATTCTGACACTGCATTGACAGGAAGGAGGAGTTGGAGGGGGAGAGAGAACTCCTACCACTCTCTCCTCCACTCCTGGTCGTTTCTAGGAGTGGTAGTGCTGGCTGTGTTCTCTCTTCCCCTCCTCCTTTCTGCCAGTGCAGCACTCCTGTATTCCTATGAACATCACTGCCAACTTCTTAATACAGGATCACTGCACTGGCAAGAAGGAGGAGAGGGACCAAGAACAAAGTCTTCACCCCCTCCCGGTTCTTTTCCACGCTTTGAGTTCTGCGCTAACAGAAGAAGTTATGCCGGTGTCACTACTCCTGTCAGCCTTGTAGCAGAAGGACCATGCTAAAGGGTACCTACATCCCTACAATAAACCATTGTGCCCAGGGCAGCTGCCCCTCCTGCCCACCCTTTTTCCCAGTCCTGATATTGAATTGCAAGTAAGTGTTTAAAATACTTGATTTTTGAGTGTACCTATATTTTTTTAGGTTGGTGACAAGATCTTTGTAAGGCTGGGAATGAGCCTGTACTTGAGTGTACTGGACTGCTTTATTATGGACCAACCATGAGCAGATGTCAAATTGTATTGATATACTATTGAGAAGTAAGACCCCTGGTGCAGCGCAGTGTGGTAATACATAGCATTTCTATAAAATCATTTTTGGCACAATGAAGCATTTATTTGGATGCTCAAAATAATCCTTTGTGGACTTCAGATTTCCTTGTTCTAAGAAAGTTTTGTCTTTTCGAAGGTTAAACAGTCACTGAAATTGTAACAACCAGCTGAATTGTGCAGCCCTTAACAGAGCAGTCAAAATGATTCATATTAGATCTTATGCATCCTACAGCACAAGCATCAGATAAGACATTTGTTTAAGCCATAATATTATTCCAATAGCATCTTTATTTTTTGCATTATATGAAAGTCAGCCTTGCCAAGTTCATCATTTTGATGCCAGAGCAGCAATACAACCATGATAAAATGAACAATATCACAGCTGAGAAGTTATCATAGGTGTTGCTTTCAGATAAGCATATAATTAATAAGAATAGTTGCAATAACAGAAGCCTGGGGATGGTTTTATTGACCTATGAAGGTCTCCATGATTGGTGGATGTTATCAGGAACAAGAACTCATGACCTTGGAATACACTGGTTGCTAGTTACTTTGTATGTGGTTTTTGTTCTCTGGTGGCTAGCTACCGGCTATTGAAACAGTTGGTGTCAAGAGTTTAAGCCGAGTTATTGCGATCTGTGATTTATTTTAGAGGAAGAACTCTGCAGTCGGAAAACACTTTGAAAAAAAAAAAAAAGAATATAATAAACACAGCTCCCAATTATCTCTGGATCGATGGGATAGTACTTAATTTGGACCACAACAGTGTTGTAACCTTTTTTGATATGTAGGTGTGCATCCCTCACTCTCCCTTTAGATTGTAAGCTTCCTGAGCAGGGCTCTTGTATTCCTTCTGTATTGAACTGTATTGTAATTGTATTGTCTCCCTTCATATTTTAAATGGCTGTGCAAACTGTTGGCGCTATATAAATCCTGTATAATAATAACAATACATTTACTAATAAGTTGGGATAAATTCAAGTTTGTGGGAGCAGAGGGATGTTCACCAATTTGGCAATTGGCAAATGTCCAGAATTAGTTGCATATTAAATAGTCTGTTCCCCCACTCACTGAAGTTAAGCTCAGGTTGCTTCAGAAAGACATTTAACCATTGGTTTCTTGGATGCTTGCAAACACAGTCATTGGTTATTAGGACACTGAGTGAAAAATAAATAAATAGATAAAAGGTGGGTGGGTTGAGGGGTTCCCATCAAATCCATAGCAGACCATTCTGCTGTGGCATAGATTTTAAAGGGTTAGCACATATAGACAATTAAAAAGAACAAAGCAGTGAGGTCCACCCCAAAATCCACATTAGACCTACATCTTAGCATGCAGCCTGAATGGCATGTGTAGGGGGGGGGAAGTTCCTCTCTCCTGAACAATACCAGGTTACATGACCTCAACAAGTGCAGTGTACCTGCTAGGGGGACACCCCTGGCAAAGTACCTTGGCAGTTAATTACCACCTACTGCAGACCTCCACATCGTCTGGACCAGGGAAGTGGGGAAGAGGCTCTCTTCCTTTGCTCTGGAGGTTCCCCTGACAAGGTACCCTTCCTATATAGTTAGCATTTGGTTTGGTATGTTCAGGAGTAGAGGTGAATGCTCACTGCCACCAGCTTTCCTGGCCAGCAAGTCTGCATGCTTGGATAAGGAGCTTCTATGAATTTTCGGAGCAACCCATGCTTTTTTTGTGTGCATTTGTTTTGGTGGGAATTCCCCTAAAAATCTATGCCAGACCCTCATAGAAGATAAGGTTTTTTTTGTATTTATAAGGGGAATGCCACACTTTTTTTGCTTTGTTTTTCATGGGGTGCCTTCTCATAATCCATAATCCATACAGGATCCCATCTAGGATAACAGCCTGGTTATGATGTTAAGGGGGATCCCAGCTGCTCTGTTTGCATTGTCCATCTTCTCTTGTCTATTAGACCTAAAAATTTACAGACTTGATTTTCAGTTTTCTTATCCTATGGACTTCAATGGGTTCACATTTAGGGGCTTTACTTAACTTGCATGTGAAATAAACCCAAGAAGATTCTAGCATCACTACCAACAAGCAGCAATGGGTGTTTAAATCACTGTTTATCCAGTCAAAACCTTTTTTGGGAACCTTTCCTACATTGTAGTGGAAAAAAAAGTTTTAATATGTTTTTAGTGTGCTATGTTTGTTTATTTAAAATTAATGGGCTTGCAAACATGATACATATACACTAATGTGCAAAATGCAGCATGTTGACTGACATGCATTAATGTATGACAATGCACTGTGTAAGTCTGAAGGGGACTTAACCTGTTCACGCCAACGATATGCAGATATGCAGTCTCTTGGCAGCTGGGGCTTGATGCCGAGCAGCTGCATATTTGCTTACCAAAAGTAAGCAAACATGCTCTGCACGTTCCCGGCATATTTACCAATACCTCACAGAAAGGTCCCGATCACTACTTGCGATAGGGGCCTTTCCAATCATGTGACTGCTGTGACAGCCAATCACAGTGTTCACATTACTCTAAACCCTGCCTCCTGGCATCACAAACTCCTTAAAGGGCTGGAAGGCATCGGCGCCAAGGGGTTAAAGTTTATCTGTCATGAGAATAATGCGTGGGCTGCCTTTGCAGGCCTCGTTTTGAAAATATTAAAGGCCTGATTGTGTCTGGCTTCTGTACTGATGTGTCACAAGCAAGAAAAAGAATGGAGTAAAAGTCCTCCAAAGTACTTCCTTTCTGCCCAGATGCTCTCAGTATGATGGTTGGCATCATTCAACTCACTTCTTCTGTGATCAGGTCTCATCTTGTGACTAGACAGTGAAAGGAGATGCAGCACAGGGATGAGCCCATCTCTTTGCCACTCACCTTTCTTTTCTTATCAGCATTCTCCTTGACAGTGCATGACCTGATTGGCCCCTTGTTTTGTGTTTCCTTTCTTCTTTCTAGCTTATGCTGTACAATGGCCTAGAGATGGTGAAACCAAGTCAAATTCAGGTACTAACACTGCATTTAAGGAATACACATTAATCAACATAATCTTGGAGTTTAAGTGTACATCCTGTTCTATATTGTATCACTGAAAAAATCACTAAAAATGTATGATTAAAAAAAAATACACATTAATGATTACAGAGCTACATTAATGAGTTCAGCTTTAACCTGTATGTTTCAGGTCAGTGACTCAGAAAATATTGAATACAAATCAATGGCATGACAGTTCAATTTCTAGCATTATCAGAAGATGAGATCAGCAGTTGCTGCTTATATATTAGTTTCCTTTAAAAGGGACAATCTTCTCTTTGGTAGATGTTCATGAGTTAAGGACCCAGGGGCTTCTTTTATTCCTTTGGATTATGTTGTGCACCATCTCTTTTTAGATTTTCTTCTTTCCATTAAACATAGTTACATAGTTAGCCAGGTTGGAAAAAGACCAAGCCCTTCTAGTTCAATCAATAGAAAAAAAAAATAAAGAAATAGAAAACTTCTATATACTGAATCCTATACCCACAGTTGAACCAGAGGAAGGCAAAAAAACCCCATAGAAATCATGGTACAATTTGCTCCAGCAGGGGAAAAAAATCCATCCTATACCTCTAGGAAGTAGCTGGATATTCCTTGGATCTGGTGTTATTATCTATAAACCTCAATATTTAGTTATCTTTTGTGCATTTACTGTATATATATATATATATATATATATAGAGAGAGAGAGAGAGAGAGAGAGTGTGCACAATTATTACATAGATAAGTGAGTATGTTGCCCAAATCATAATTTTTATGCATATTGTCCAACTCCAAGCTATATACGCTTGAATGCTTATTGGATTTAAGCATAAGGAGTACAACACCGTATAGCAAGGTGTTCATAATTATTAGGAAGCTTCTTTTCCTCAGGCAAAATGGGCCAAAAAAGAGATTTAACTGACTCTGAAAAGTCAAAAATTGTAAATGGTCTTTCAGAGGGATGCAGCACTCTTGAAATTGTTAAGATATCGGGGCGTGATCACAGAAACATCAAACATTTTGTTGCAAATAGTCAATAGGGTCATAAGAAATGTGTTGAGAAAAAAAAGATGCAAATTAACTGCCAAAGATTTGAGAAGAATGAAATGTGACGCAGATAGGAACCCATTATCCTCCAGTGCTGTCATATTCCAGAACTGCAACCTACCTGACCAGAGGTGACCAGAAGTACAAGGTGTTCCGTGCTCAGAGACATGGCCAAGGTAAGGCAGGCTGAAACGCAATCACCACTGAACAAGACATATAAAATTGAAATGTCGAACCAGATTTTTCAAAGGTTTTATGTACTGATGAGATGATAGTGACTCTTGATGGACCAGATGGATGGACCCGTGGCTGGATCAGTAACGGGCACAGAGTTCCACTTCGACTCATATGCCAGCAAGATGGAGGTGGGGTACTGGTATGGGCTGGTATTAATAAAGATGAGCTAGTTGGACCTTTTCAGGTTGAAATCAACTCCCAAGCCTACTGCCAGTTTTTAGAGGATACTTTCTTCAGGCAGTGGTACAGGAAAAATTCTGCATTTTTCAAGAGGTCCTTGATATTTATGGAGGACAATGCTCCATCATATGCATCAAAGTACTCCACTGCATGGCTAGCCAGTAGAGGCCTTAAAGATGAAAGAATAATGACATGGCCCCCTTCCTCAAATGACCTAAACCCTATTGAGAGCTTGTGGGCCCTTCTTAAATGGGAAATTTATGGTGAAGGAGAACAGTACACCTCTCGGAACAGTGTCTGGAGGGCTGTGGTTGCTGCTGCACAAAAAGTTGATCAAGATCAAGAAACTGACAGACTCCAGGAATGGAAGGCTTATGACTGTTATTGAAAAGGATGGTTGCTATATTGGTCACTGACTTTTTTTCTTTTTAAATGTCAGAAATGTTTATTTGTAAATTAGAGTTGTTTATTTATTATTCTCACTTTAACAGATGAAAATAAACAAGGAAAAATTTTGTTATTCATTTAGTTGCATAATAATTGTGCACACTAATAATTGCCCAATAATTGTGCACACATAGATATTCTCCTAAGAAAGCCAAAACCTCACTTTTTCTTTCTTAAATATTCAGGTTGGAGGTTTATTAACATTGTGGATTGGCAGAGAGCACTGTAGTTGTTCAATAATGAAATTATTCTTCAAAAATATAATTTGTCTAATAATTGTGCACACGGTGTATGTGTATATATATATATATATGTATATATATATTGTATTGGCCTCAGCAGGTGGATGGTCTTGGGAAATCATGCATAGAATGATTTAAGAGCCCGAAGCCTCAAGAACAACAAAAAGAAAGATGGTGGATGAGCCAACTTACTTTCATCTATGTGAAGTTGACCATTCCATTTTAGAAGTCCCTGCTCCTAGAATTATACCATTTTAAAAATCTTTTATATAATTTTTTTTGAGTAATTCAAAGAAAAAAAAAAGAACAAAGCCGCTATATTGAAGACTGCCCAGTTCAAAAAAATCCTTTTTAACAAAGGTATAAGTTTGTAGATATGTATAAAAGATCAGCGTGTCATGTTTAAAACCATGCTCCAAGACAACAAACTTATCAATAAAGCAAGACTGAAAAGCACCGTAAATGCCAAGGGGAAAATCTGATAGCGTAATAGACAGAATTAGGAGGGCACATTAATCAAACTTAGTTTACGCACCATAAATCAAAGGTGAAATATGTTTTAGCCAGTACTATTGACATCCTGTGTCTTTTATTATGGAGAGGAAAGTCTCCAACATATTTTTTGCCTAGACGCTATTCATTTGGAGAGCAGACCTTGGTTCTAATCATTGAATGAATCACGAGCAGATCAAAAATGATCCCAGTCACTCTTCTCTATTTTCGTAGCGGTTGTCAGAGGAAATTGCATTCAGCGGATGAATTTGATTGATAAAATAGACTTTGGGGAATTAATCTCAGCCAGGATACCATGATGTTTGCTTCTGTTGTTTTTTTTAAAAAAAAGGATAAATATAAAAATGGCAAGAAGCATTTTGTGATGACTTTAATGCTAGACTCCAGAAAGATGTAAAATACATAAATTAAATGGATTTATTTATGCAATTTATTTATTCATGTAAATGGATTTATTTCATGTAGGCAGTGTAAGTTCTTGAATTTGACTTGGTATTAGCCTCTTGCAGTTCCTGTACAAGAGCATTTAAACCAGAGGAGGGAAAAACAACACAACAAGTCAATCAATTGTCCATGCAGTTATGTAGAGGGGCTAGTAATGGCGCTAAGTGCCCCCCTCTCCTGTCCTGATAGAACACTGCCCCTCCTGCTGAGACCAAGCCTTCTGCCATATTGTGCCCCATTCCTAGTTGGAGGCCTTCACACAACATTTGGAGCCATTGACTTTTATATCTCAAGGAAGAAATGTTCACACAGAACTTTACTGTTGGAACTCAGGGAATTGCATAACAGTCACATCACACAGACATACATTCTGGAGTCACTTGACAATACATATTCAATCAGATTTAGTGGGCAGCCTGCACTAGTCACATGTGAAAGCATATGCAGCACTTCATGCACCCATCCCCTATACAGTCCCTCCTTCCACCCATGGTCATTAGTACTCACAGAACTTGGTACCCTGTAGTTGCCTTCATCAAGGGTACACCTCTCCTGGGACCCTTCAGGGAAATAGCCTCACTCAGGGAACTCTTGGCCTGGCCTAACAGGCCTTCTGCAACCGGCTCTAGCTCCCACTGCCATAAGGGTCAGGAAATCTACAGCCAGCTCTCCTGGTTTGCAGGTCTACTTTTCCCCAGCCTCCAGCCTTGTCCAGGGTCTACAAATACTGGTTACGTCTGTACTGGTGTGCGGTGTTCAGCTTCCATGCCCCAAGTGCATTAGGACTTTTCCAACCTGGCTTAAATGTGGATGCTGCCTCACCCATGAAATCACTGTAGGAGAGCTCTACCTAAAAGGGGCCTAGCACTTAATTACACTATCTGCTGTAACCAGACACTATTCTGGAACAGAGTCACTTAGGGGCAAACTTGCTAGCTGCACCTGCCTACAAGTGCAAGAAGTATGCTGATAGAAGAAGAGCACAGGAGCTGTTATGGACCGCCTGGTGTACTCTATCAGTCCACAGGACAGGATTCCCCAGGGCGTGGAGTCTAAGCCCCAGTCCACTTGTTCACCAGAGCCCCTGATGGTGGGGATGGGCTTGGAGCGGACAGTGACCAGGTCGCGGCCCCTGAGTACACCAGAGGTAGAGGAATCACCAGAGGTAATGACATTTAGAGAGCCTGATGTGAAGAGGCAGACAGGTCTGGAGAGTAGCAGCTAATCCGTGCAGGTTGGTTGGATGGCTGAGCAATAGCGTGGTCAGACGGGCCGGGTCGGTAATGGGCGGACAGCGTGGTACAAGACAGCAGGCACAGAGGAATCGGGTCACTCGCCGGGTCTGATAACAGAAGTTCAGATCAGAAGGGATATCCAGAAGAGTAGTCAAACGAGCCAGAGGGTCAGGGCAGGAGAATATCAGCAAGGTCAGGTTCAAGCAAGGTCAGCAACAGTCAGGAACCAACTCACAGATCACAGGAACAAGATCAGACCATACGGCAACTTGTGTCTGTGCAGGGCTGGTTGAAGTAGCCCGCCCTGCGCCTGACAGGCGCAGCCTAGGTCCTAGTGCCTGCCCAGTGCCGTCATAGGTGATGGGTGCGCCTGGGTCCTAGTGCCCTGCTGCCTGCATGTCTTGACAGACACCTACGCATGTGGAGCATCCTGCGTTGCGATGGTCCCTGACAGGAGAATGATAAGATTATAAGTTTGTGGTTTCTTCATTTACTGTCCAGCCACAGGTTGGGGGAGGGACAAGACTGGTAAGTGTTACCTAACTGCAGCAGTGAAGAATCATTGCCATGACTAAGCTCCATGGGCAGATTGAATCGTATTCGAAATGTGGCCTGGTTGGAGCCACTCGATGCATTAAGATATCGCTCAGTAAATTGTCCCTGTTCAAAGTTTTCGGTCAAACTTTCGGTAGGTTAGAATGTTTGTCAGCGAACCAAACAGGGGGTGTTAAGCCCGTCGCTACTGTTTAGTGATCATGGCTAAAAATTGCAAACCTAGAACAAACAGACAAGTGGTCAAAGGAAGGTTACACATTCCTTGCCTCGGGTGACAGGGGGCCATGTGTTGGCACTGCTGAAATCTACAACATGAGTGCAGAGATCTTCCCAAAATCTCTCTTTTATCTTATAATAGTGCTAAAGATAGGATAGTGCTAGGCTCCTACTTTCCATATAAACAAAAGCGACACTAAACTCTGGTAGAAAATTCAAGTATGTATTCTAAACTCCAAAAATTCCATTCTATTGCTCTCAGCTTCCTCCAATTCTCCAAATGCCTTTTTCTTCTGCTGTGATCTGACTTCCTGTTAGAGAACTATCTCTACAATGATTTTTCATAGTCCCACTGTATGTAGAAATGCAGCCACCCTGCCTTTCTCATTTCCAAGATGTACTAAGGACTAGGAACTATGGGATATGCACTGCACATGACCACAACTAATTTGCACTGCTGAATGCACACTACAAATTCCACCATTCATAGTCCCTACTTCATCTTGGGAGTGAGCAAGGGAGGGTGGCTACAATCAAATACAAAAACTCAAGACTATACTTTCAGGGATCATTTCTATAGTTCTTGACTGTTGGAATGTGCTCTAAAGTGTACAAATAAAAAAACTCACTGAGTATGTTACAAGGAAGCATAAAAAACAAATATTTTCAGAAAATTAGATTACAGGGCCCTTAAATAATGGATGTGTATGGATTATTGTTAGAGAATGAAGAAATAGTTTAGTGTCACTTTTAGTTATAGAAGCTGAGAATCAAGCACATCAATTAATCCACCAGTAATCACTGTCAGTGAGCAATGATCATCCAGCAAAGCAATGTTTAATCTCATTTCTGTAATACAGCAGACAAAGAGTGCTTCTTGATATTTTGTAGCTGATGTGTACATGAAAAAAAAATCATGATCCTATGAATTATACATCTAAGCTATTCTATATATGACTATCTTGAGGACTGTTTGAAGGAAAAATGTCTTTAAACTGCCAGCCAAGTCTTCACTTTGTATTACATTATCTAATTTTAAATAAAAATAAGCATATGTCAGGAATCATTGATATATTTTGTAAATAGCAACCAGTAATGACATTTGCTATGCTAATATAATAGATCTTAAGCCAAAACAACTAATCAAACCAAATTTTGCGTTTAGTGCCAAAAACAAATAAAAACAAATAAAATACACACTTCGTTATAAAAACAATCATGGATGCATAATGAATTGTGTCAGTAAAAGAGGCTAAATATTATCGCTGCAAAATGGTCTTATTTATTCCTCGAAGGTCTTTATCAGCTCCATCCCAAATGAATGCCGCTCGCTCTGAAGATTTATGCAGAAGATGTGAAATGTTGGCTCTTTTCTTCCCTTCGGTTTAACTCCAGATACTTAGCGGCTAATACAATTCTATTAGCAAGTTAAAAAGGATAAAGCAGGTCTTGTTTTATTTAAATGTATGCAGTGCCGGAGCCGCACAAATGGCTTAACTTTTTCTTCTGGTCCTCTTTTGACTTTAGGAAACCACAGTCAGATCTCCAGAGTGCCCGTTTCAATTAAGGTTCTTGATGTTAACGACAATGCCCCGGAGTTTGCTACAGACTACGAAGCGTTTCTTTGTGAGAATGGAAAACCTGGACAGGTAAGATTGACAGGAGCTCTGCAGAGTCCACTCTGTTTCTTTTCAATAAACTATGGTGCATTTCTTCATAATGTACATGTGAATGATGACACCTTTGGGTAAGGCTCTTTCCCTTTTGTAGAAGTTATGATGACTGCTAAACCTCAACTTTAGGTAAGCAATTAAATGGGAATTTCATGTTTTTTTTAAAAAATAATATATTGTATAAAATAGATTGTAAAAAGAAATACTCACAAAATGTTAAAAAAAAAGTTAAAATCATAAGCATGTATCAAATCCTATAACAGGGGTATTTGTATTTCCTTGACCTGTATAGTCAGTGAAAAAGATCTGTTCAGTGCACAGCAACAAAGAGCAGTGAGGGAAATTAGGCTGACTCATTTCAAGCCCTCTTATTCAGGAGAGGAAGGACCTCAGTGTACATTCCGAATAATTTTGCAAATAAGCAGATAGAAGTATAAAAAATATAAAAATATAAGCCACATTCCACAACTTAGCTTGTCCTTTTGTGTTTAATGTATCCCCTATCCTTGTGAGTAAGCCAGCAGTGGAGAAACGTATCCAAGGTAGGTTGGTTTCAGGTGGAGACATCAATGCATGCAGTCTATTTTTGAAAATTAATCAGAGAAAGAAGAGCTAAGTTCTGCAGCTTTTATTTGTTATACTTTTGGCTGAGAAAGGAGACCGGCTGTGATAACCATCACCCTGGTTGTTTGTGTTGGATGAAAGCCTGGAGTGGAGCCATGGGTTTGGGTATGTTCTTGAAATAAGCAGATACATTTAATTTATTGAAGCAGAGGCATATCATGTCTCTTTTGCAGTAAAGGTCCTGTCTGCAATTTTTAACTTTTTCACTTTATCAGAGAACGTACTCACTGGACAGTTGCAGCCAGGGGCGGACTGACAACTCATGGGGCCCCTGGGCAATAGGGGATCATGGGGCCCCTGTGTCCTTGCCCAAACTAAAAAAAAAACTATGAAAAAGGTACCAGGGGCATCTCATGGGGCCCCCTACTGATCCGGGGCCCTCGGGCAGTGCCCGAGTTTCCAAATAGTCAGTCTGCCCCTGGTTGCAGCCAGTATAGAGGTATGTCAGATAATGTCATTTGACCCTTTTATTGGTCCCAACTGTCCAATAAGTACATTTTATGATGGGCATTAGATAAATATATAAGGGCACAGCTATGATTAAGAACTATGGTGGTTTCAATAGAGTTTGGTGTTTGGTACTTGCAGCCAGAGGGTAAAATGAAAGATACAGGGAGTGAACAAAGGATTATACTTGATATTTTGTCTTTGATATCTGCTTGGAGTTGAGCTTTAATTTTAGTGAATTGTATAATCAAAATTTGCTGCCTGTCTTCGTATGAGTGTGCATAGGATGTTTTTAAAGCAGTTCCCATGGAAAAATCCAATTTTCTATCCAGAAATATAAAAAAAAAGAGTGGATTGCCATATGTTACTTGAGCTAGAATGAAATAGTGAACAGTCTAATTTATGCACCCAGAGGCAAACCTTACTGAGAGCAATGCTTATTATAAAGTAAGTTGCTTTGTTCAGTTGTTTGTTAAAAACATAACCGCAGGAACCATAGCCCATATCAAGTCTCTAACAGTGAGTCTTGTAACCCCTCCTAGCAGGTTATAATTTCATCTCCACCTCAGTTCTCCTGCAGCACCTACCTATATTGTCCAAAGGCAAACAGAAAGGCAAGAATTCAAGTATTATCAAACTCTCCAAAAAAAATATATATAATAATAACACCCCCCTAAGTACAGTATCTGAATATCTTATATAGGATTATTACACACTTGATTTTTCAAATATACCTTTTGGAAAGTGTTATTTAAATTATCTTCAGTAAGTGCTATTATCCCCTCAGGGCCTGTACTTTCCTTTTCTCTAAAATTCTGTAAGTGCTTGTACAGGTCTCTCTCTGTGGAATTCCAGGACTACATGCCCCATACTGCATTGTGTAAGATATGTTAATGTGCATGCATGATTGTAGTCCCACACAAGAGTGTAGTTAGTACAAGGGTGTGTATGTAAGAATATAGCCCCAGTAAGGGAGTGCACTTGCTGTGTTGACAGAGACATGGGTCATTATGGGCACCATCCACATATGTTAAGCTAAGGAAAAATATAAAAGAATGTCTGGCTTGGCAGAAGCTACTGTGCTCATAACAAAAGTTGACACAGTTACATTGGTAAGTGGATCTACTTAACATATTTATTTGCCAGGGTTTATTTATTCTTTAAGAAAAAATTAAACATATATGGCAAATGTCATGCTTTTACCCCCTCTTGTTCTGCTAATCTGGCACAAGTCCAAGAGTGCTTTTTCATAATATAGAGAGTAGTAATGAAATTCTTCAGTCTTTCGGCTAGCCTTATATCTGTGCATTGTGATATCCTGTCTTAAAGTGGTAGTAAACCCTGACAAAAAAAAAAAAAAATTGGTCCCTCAAGCAGTTTAAGTCATAATGTGCTAATACGCACTGAATACTAGCACATAATGACAGAGTTCCAGTAAAAAAAAGCCCTCCAGTGGCACACTGTCACTTTCATTTTCACCTAACATCTGGGTTCTCGCTCTCTGGCCTTTTAAATAGCTGGGTCATGTAGACGTCACTATCGTACATGTGCACGGGGGTCACGGTAGCTGCACAGCTTACTGAATGGACGGCGTACTCCAGTGTGCCTTCCATTTAGAGCACAGTGCGCATGCACCAGTCATGTCACTGGCCACTACAAATGGGAATATCTCCTAAACAGAACATGTTTAGGAGATATTAACTGTACCTACAGGTACAGTAGGTATGGTACAGTAAGCCTTTTTATAAGTTTACCTGTAGGTACAAGTCAGATAGCGGAGTTTACAATTGTTGCTGTGCACTACAGCACACAGATGGGAGCCACATGTACATTGTGGTGCCGTGCATTTAAAATTGGTATTAGTCCAGATTTAGAAGTGTTTTGCATACTACTAGTCAACCAGGGGTATATAATGATAGATAGATAGATAGATAGATAGATAGATAGATAGATAGATAGATAGATAGATAGAGATAGATAGATAGATAGATAGATAGATAGATAGATAGATAGATAGATGATAGATATGGGAAGGATAGATAGATAGATAGATAGATAGATAGATAGATAGATAGATAGATAGATAGATAGATAGATAGATAGATGATAGATATGGGAAGGATAGATAGATAGATAGATAGATAGATGACTAACACACCTAGAAGAACTTTTTGGACATCCCATATCAAAACCGTGGCCATTACTATGGAGCTGCCCTCCTCCCCTCATTTACTCCTTCCACAATTTCGAAGTATATATGTGGACTTGTCTGCCCATTAAGTCAAATGAACATTTGTGAGATATTGAATGAAAGGCTTGAAATTGATGGTCCGGTCTATCCCAAAAGTGATCAAAAGGATCAGGGGCAGGGCTTTGTGTAGGCTCTCCAAGTTCCTTCACGCCAAACTCATCAAACCAAGCCTTTATGGACCTGGCTTTGTGCACAGGGGCATGGTCAAGTTAGAGTAAAAAAGTCTTTCTGCAGAATTTTGCCACAAGGATGGAAGGGTACAAATGTTTAAAATAGCTTTGTATGCTGTCGAATCAGAGGCATGTTTCACTGGAAGTTTCTGAGCTCAGCAATGTCAAGGGCCATTCACATACTGTAGATAGATAGATAGATAGATAGATAGATAGATAGATGGATGGATGGATAGATAGATAGATAGATAGATAGATAGATAGATAGATAGATGATAGATAGATAGATGATAGATAAGGATGATATATGATTTCTGAGTTGACCTTTTTAGCTGTATCACAGAAATCATTAAACTTTAAAAAGAAACACATAACTAAGAGACACAGAAAAATGCTTTCAGGCATCCTAAAGAGTCTCTTGGCTTCTACTTTTTACATACCTAGCTAAGCTACAAATGACATTTAGGGAGCCATGAATGGTTCCTGCCATTTATTTCCTCTATTCGAAGGTCTCATTGTTGTCTTCATTGATATTCAGCTCAGGGGAGAAACATTCCATGTTAACTAGTATCAAATAGAATTTGCCAAGAGAAAAATCAATGAATTCTTAGGTAAGGATGATGCTTTTAAAGGCCATAGAATGTTTCATATATGAGCTTTCAGCTTACCTGCACCGCACAGAGCACACAAGTGCCCCTAATAGCTTATTTAACCTGTTCACTGACAGTCAGACTAAAAGTGTTTATACCATCCATTAGGTTTATTCTGGAAAAGTGCACAAAGAGCAATGGTGCTGTGTAGAAGACAGTAACTCAAAGTGATCGATCATAAATATTTTAAAGAGAAACTAAACCGGGTTTTACCTTTTTTATTTATTTTTTTGTAACTTTTAGGACTCATGCACATGACTGGAAGGAGGCCATACAGCATGAATGAGTGTATAGAACCTGTGTGAAACCTTCCCCAGGAGCCACAGCTGCTGTGTACAGCCATAGAAAGCAATTAGAGGATCCGGCTATAGGGAGTATATGTCTATACATGCATAAATACGCACACCGACATGAGACCCTATATGCAAAATATCTGGCTCCTTAGGTTCTGTACTCTTATGCACTCTGTACAACCTCCTTATGACCATGTACATTAGCCCTTACAAGTCCATAAAATCCTATTTTTTAGAAAAGTGTCCATTATTTTTTTTAACATTTTAAATTTATAAAAGAACATTTAATACTTGGTGCTTCCAAAGCAGTTTGTTGGAAGAACTCGTTTAGCTTTGAATTTGGAAAGCCCAGTTCTGCCTGCCAGCTTGTTGACTTTCTCTGTCTAATTGAAAACCCATAGAGATCACTATGGGATAGCAGAAAGGAAGAGGGATATATGCCTCATCTACTAAGTTGTAGACATGTATGGTTCATTCGTTACAAATTGAAATTCAGACAAAATTTGTGTTATGCGGAGATTTGGTTGTAATAGTAATGAATTTCAACAAAGACAAAATAAATTATAACAAAAACAGCAAATTAATTTGTAATCATTCATTTGAAATGTTGCGATAGTTTGGGCCTTTTGTTAATGTTTGAAGCATCCAAAACAATGTAACAACATTACAAATGATTCAAATTGATTCATTCTTGGTGAGCGTAGAGTGATTATTCTAATAAGATTCTTTTTGTATTGGGCTGGAACTTGAGAGACCATTCGCCTATTTGGTATGTACAAAGCCCAAAAAACAAAGTCAGTTGGGAATGGGGAAATGAATTCAATTTAATAACCCAACAAATGAATATGTAATTATTAATTACATTAAAATGAATATAGCCAATCTTCCTAAATAACAAAAGCATAACAGAACTTCCAAAAGCACAAATCAGTTCAGAACAACGAATGTACACTTTCCAGAAATAACAAATCGCTCTAAAAACTAATTCTAACATGGCGAACATGATGAAACAAAATGATTTACTTAACAAATGAAACTGAAATGAAACAAAACACATTTTTCCATTGCGCACATCTCTATTAAGTTGAGCAGGTGTTTATGGATAGAATTCAATAGCAGAAGATCAAAAGAATTCCTATTATATTGTACTAGTTTTCCAGTGTGATATAATATAGAAGAGCTGCTTTGAATATGATACTTTCCTGATATACAGTATATGTTTTTAGTATTGAACATAAAGAAGAAAATATAATAAGAATGGTAATGTCTTCACTTAAAGGGATAAAGCCAGTCAAGAGTCCAGGTACATTATTTCAGTGATGTCATTGCTTTGTGCTTGCTGAGAACTGAAGTAGTATCTGCGCCAAAGGATCCTTGCGGTGCTTGTTTCAATTTACTTCACTTAGATAATGTTAAAAATAGGTTAAATAGAGAATCAAAGACTCTCTGTGGTAAGACCCTTTGGTTTGGATGCGAGGTGACTGATTTAGTAAATTGGGAGGTCTGCCTAATCATTGACCCCTCCCTTTCCCCCCTCCCTTTTTTTTTCTTTTTCTCTCTCTCCCCCTACCCTTTACAAGGTCACTTGTTACATTTCTCTTCAATCGACGCTCTCTTCTCTTTTCTTTCTTCTCTCCATCTTACACCTTCTACATTCCCCTACTAATCATATCTTCTATAAGGAACAGAGCATCCGTCAGGAATGGACTTGCCAATAACGGTGGGACTCATCGTCCTTGTGGGCTGCAGTACCAGGGCTGGCCAGCGGGTGCTGTCAGCAATCAGAGACTCACCCCTGCAGTCAGCCAAAACACCTGAAGCTGATTGCAGGGGTTGTATTTAAGGAATGGCCAGACTCACACTCAGGGCCTTGGTGTGTGTTTTTCCATGGGTCCCTGTATCTTGTAACCTGCATTCCTGTTCCTGTTCCTGTTTCTGCCTGACTTGTTGCCGACCCTGCCTGATCCTGACCTCTGCTGACTTCTCCTGTTTGATCCCTGGCTTGTGACCCTGACCATTCTCTCCGCCTGCTCCTCCTGTACCTACCTGCCCGATAGTTATCGACCCGGCCTGCCTGACTACGTTGTGCTCTATATGTGTATGTACCTGTGTATTTATATCAGTTTAGGTTTGGGTTTGTTTCACCTTGTTGTATGTATTTGTGTTAGCTTGAGGTTTGGTGCACTGCGTTTATATTTGTATTGTTAGTCTCAATAAATTATATTATTTACTATATCTGAAGCCTACGTTTCCCTGTGTCAGTCCACACATTTCTGGTCATATCCGCATCCCTGACAGCATCTATTCACATACAGGTGTGACTATTCTTTACAAAAGTAACCTACATTTTCCAGATACGGACACATATGGCATATACGCCTTCAGAAGATATGTTTGCCTTACACTCCACAGTCCTATTATCTGAGAACTCCCTACTCAGTGGATCATTGTCCATTATACTTATCTAGTTTATTTACTATAATCATTATAGCTACTGGTATGTATTATACATTTGCTATATTATGATATTTTGCCTCGGGATGAATCACACTTTAAACAGACATCTTATGACCCGTCTGCGTTACGGGAGAATGTGTAATATGTCCAGGGGAAGACTGACCATTTGGAAACTCGGGCACTGCCCGAGGGTCCGGGGTCAGTAGGGGGCCCCATGAGATGCCCCTGGTACCTTTTTCATAGGCTTTTTTGAGTTTGGGCAAGGACACAGGGGCCCCATGATCCCCTATCGCCCGGGGGCCCCATGAGTTGTCAGTCCGCCCCTGAATATGTCTATGTGCGGACTGTGCTCCGTATCTGTATAAGACTTGATATGCCTTTCATATTTCAATAAAATACTTTTTGGGAAAAAAAAAAAGTAAATTGGGAGGTCATGTGACGTAAAGTATGCTGAAGTGTATTGTGATTAATAACTCATTTATTGGTACACTGCTGCAGACAACTACTCCCCTTTCATACATTCTAATATTTGAGTTGTTTGCATCTGCTGATCATTTTTATTCTTGTGGGGGTTGGACCATATACTTCATATCTAAGAACTAGATAGAAGTCATTGTCTGATGATTTATGCTGATTTATTAGTGTAAAAGAGTGATCTAAAAGGGTGGTTCTTTTTTCCTCTATTTTTATATAGACTTAAAGTTTTTAAGAGGTGAGGTTTAAAGTGTTTGTAAACCAATTGGTGTGTTAAATATATAATTGAAATGTTTATATTTAATTGACAACACTGCTTCTCCATGTGTTAGTGTTGTCACCTTCAGACAGGAAGTGTTTTACTGGCAGGATCACTAGGTGAAAATAAGGGGGAAAAAACCCTACAAAAATAAAACTAATGAAGTCATCACATCTAAAGACTGGCATCAGTCTTTTATACTTTAACCTGTTGGCGCAGGCCGTACGCATATATGCAACATCTTGGCAGATGGGCCTTAATGCCAAGCGGCCGCATATATGTTGTCCTGTTAACCCTTTGAGGACCATAAGATTACGGAACGCCAAAATAATCATTTTTTTGTTTTTAAAGTTCGTACACTTCAGTTGCTGTAACTAAGCCATTTCATGAAATAATTGGCAAAAAGCTAGATCCATTTGTTGTTTGTTGATAAGAACTAATATTTTGACTGAAACCAAAAAAAAAAAAAAGAGTTTTAAGTTCTTAGTCAGATGATACAGGCAATTAAAAACATGGGACAAATACGTCCCTTGGTCCTCAAGGGTTAAAACACCTTACCGTGCTGAAAGCATGTTCCCTGCATGCTCCTAGCATGGTAGCCGGTGGGGATTGGTTAGATCCTGATGCATACTTGTGATCAGGAGTTTTCCGATCATGTGACTGCTGTGACAGCCAATCACAGCAGTTATATGACCCAAATGCACGCCTCCCAGCTTTTAGAACTCTTAATGTGCCGGTAGCAGTCTTCACCAAGTGGTTAAGGGATAAGTTCACCTTTTGGAATATGTTACATGTTACATGTTCCACCCATAATTAGGATGGAACATATAACATGTTCCAGCTCCTGTCGCTTCTCCCTGCAATCACTCTTCCATTGTGACAGCGGGTGAGGGATATTCTCCCTGCACATGCTTTCATAATTCTAAAACAGTGTGGCCATGTGGGATTTTGCCCACATGGCTGCATCATTCATTTACATAATCCTTTGAATGAATGAACTACAACTACCATCAGCCATATGGAAGTATGGGATGAAAGCTGCAGAGATTTTCTGCAGCAGCCTGAGATTTCATCCCTGATCCCCTGATCACTGCTTCTTAGAAAAAAAAATAATAAATGCACATTACAAAAAATAAAAAAATAAATGCAATGGAAAAAAATGTGCATTTATTATTTTTTTCCCAAACAGTGAACTTATCCTTTAAGACATTTTATAATACCAGAGTGGCACTACTCTGCTATTCTCGTTGCTTGTCAAAATACAGAAGGCAAATGAGTTTTAAACATTTGTCTCTTTCCTCAATCATAGTCAAATATAGTCCTGATCTGGCCAAACCTGCCTGCTTCTCTTAAGTCAGTTTCAACATTATATCTGTGCATGGGCAACATATTGCAGCAAAAAAGGCAGAGTATCAATTTCTCTGCCAATAATTGGGTCAGTCTTGATTTAGCTCATGCATTTTTTTTCAGCAGATCCATACGTCTTGTTCTGTCCATTTACATTCCTTTCATACATCACCAACAGTAGGCATCCTGGGAGCACAGTCTATGTGACTGTAATAATTATTAGCCAATTATCAGAAGACGTCACAAGCTGAGAGAAAAATTACAATTCATTGTGTCGTGTTTTTCATTTTTTTTAATCTAGCTTATCCTTTCATTCACTTTTCTGCTCCCTGTGGTTCACATCCTTTAAAACTGGAGATGGCAAAACCCATTGACATCTTCCATCAGTGAACTAATTTTGAGAGATGATACATTTTTTATGAAGAGTGTTGGCTGTAGCGTGTTTTAGTATACTGACGTAATGGGGTTTTATTGTTGAGTTACGGAGCTTTCAAAATACCCCTAGGCTTCTACTGCATGTGGTCTACCTAGAACACAAAGGAGCGAACCTATGGGAGTTTGAAAGGGTTGTAATTCACTGACAGAGGACTAATGCACATCCGTTAAGAGGTACTTGCTTGACCGCTGCAAGGATCCATGAGGAAATGCTATGTGTGCTCTTAAAAACCTTGCTATTTTTCTAGAAGTATATACACATCAGTCTGGTGGATAGCAGCTGGTGCTTGAATGCATCTACTGACCTTATTGTACAGAGTAAAAAGTATAGCTCTTAGCAAATAGCAGAACATTTATAAAATCTACATGTTTATCCCGGAATAATTGTTTATTTTAAAACTCAGCTCCACATAATATGCTTAGTAGTTGGGAAAGATAGGGTGACAACCTATGTCAGTTTTAGACAGGGGCGGACTGACAACTCATAGGGCCCCCAGGCAATAGGGGATCATGGGGCCCCTCTGTCCTTGCCCAAACTCAAAAAAGCCTATGAAAAAGGTACCAGGGGCATCTCATGGGGCCTCCTACTGATCCCGGGCCCTCGGGCAGTGCCCGAGTTTCCAAATGGTCAGTCCGCCCCTGGTTTTAGCTGTCTTTGCCACCATTAGGGAGATTTCCTTTCATTTCCTGTCCTGGAGATAATCTGTGTGATAGGGTGTAACAGAGTGTAATGGGACAGGTAGCAAGGGGATGTCCTATCCTTTCCTCCCTTCTAACCAAACCATGATAAACTGGCTACCTACAATCAGGTTTTTATTTAAACTGCGTTATGTTTATTGTCATGTACGTCTACATGTATTATATTTTGATGACCTGTCGCACAGCAGTGACATTTCCTCCCAGATAGACCATTGGTATGTCTTCCTACGTAAATGAAACAGAAAGATCACAGTGGGAATGGTTGACCTAAATGTTGTATCCAGCAATGGGGGTTTTATATAAATTGAACTGCTGTCAAATAGGCCTGTCGCAATTTGATAGCACACAAAACATAAAAAAGCAATTGAAATAAAGATAATGAGCTAATGCAAAAGCATAAAGGTTGACCTGTGTTTTGCTGATTAACTCGAAGTAGATATTTCCAGATATTTTCTAAAACTAGAAGCCATTTTGATACAAAGGTGATCTTCTCCCTGATGCTAGAAAAAATAATCAGACAGAAGAGTACAAATTCACCTATTATGTTTACACTTAAAACAGCCTGATGCAGTCCTCCTAGTCAGCCTTGTACTGCGTTGGATTGCCTTACAGCCAGTCAATGGGAGTTTTGCCCCATCTAAAGGTGTTAGAAGAGCATGTGCTGTCTTCTGGATAAAGCCTTGTGAATACTGTGCAATAAGAATAACGGACGAATGATCGTCCATTTTTTTTGCATGCTGGTCTCATATTAAAAATGAAAAGCTTACTAAAGTTACGAAAATTTTTGGACAACAGAACACAACTTCAGAAGTGCTGTAATGTGTTGTATTGTATTATAATGTATTCTTTTTCATTTCTGAGCAGGGGCGGACTGACCATTGGGAAACTTGGGCACTGCCCAAGGGCCCGGGGTCAGTAGGGGGCCCCATGAGATGCCCCTGGTACCTTTTTCATAGGCTTTTTTGAGTTTGGGCAAGGACACAGGGGCCCCATGATCCCCTATCGCCCGGGGGCCCCATGAGTTCTCAATCCGCCCCTGGTGCTGTGTGCTGTTTTACTATGTGGGCTGTGTGTGTGTTTCACTGTAAGCACACTGCTTTGTATAGCTCTGCTATGCAAAGCCATACAAAGCAGTTTGCAGGAGATGACAGGGAAGAGATCTGTATTGTTCGTATACAGGTCTCTCCGCTGACGGAAATCCTATTGCCCGGGGGCCCCATGAGTTGTCAGTCCGCCCCTGTTTCTGAGCATGCGTGTTCTTGGTCGCTTGATTTTTTACAGACAAATACGGTACTGTTTAAATGAAAATCATTCATTCTGGTACTATATGAAAACACTTTTCATGCTTTTCCCTTTGGATAATTTTGCATGAACTGTTGTGATGTATACTAATAATCAGATTATCGGATGATCACTACGAAATCAGTACTAGGCTTGACTCTCTGCTGCAGAAGTGCTCATTGCCTTACTTTGGCTAATTGGGTTGGAAGTGCATCCTGATCAATGTCTAGTATTGGACCTTGGACCTTGGTTTCTCACCAAACACTAGGAAATCTTGCATGAAAACTTGAAGCACAATGGGCAATGAAGAGCCAAAAGTACAGGCCAATAGGATGATTGGGTATAATGGAATTGGGTATGATAGAACAATTTTATAAGTAATGATCAAAACATATTATGGTCTCAGTGATCATTGACACTTGATGAAACATGACTAAAAAATTATTTTATACCTGATCATATGCAAATTTAAACCGCTTATAAAACAGAGCTGTTAGAAAAGCCCAACCCCTTTCATAACTCACAGACCAGTCACTCCAAAAATGTTCAACTCTAGCCAAGGTTTAGCAACAGCACACTGCTCACTCCCACTCAGAGACAAGCCTCCAACATGAACGAGCTATGAACAGGCACTGATTTTAGCATAAAATGCTTTAGCTGGTGTGCTGTTTCCCATCTGTGACTGTATTGTGGAGTGTTTTTGACAAAGAGGCTACAATAAAAATAATTTTATGGATGTACGGTCACCCAGATTTTTTTTCTGCACTATAAGCCCTCAACACGTTTCACATGCATATATCCCCATGATTAAGCCCTGCGGTGGGCGAAACATGTTGGGGACAGGGCATTGGGTGGGAGTGAGCAGTGGGCGGTCATTCCAATAAACCTTGGTTGGTGTTGAACATCTTCGGTATGCAGCCCAATATTTGGATGGTAGAGCTGCTAAAGTGTTCTATGTATTTTTTTAAACATATTTCTGCTTAATTTAAAAAATAGAAGTTATTCCTTTTAATATATATATATATATTATATATATATATATATATATATATATATATTATACATACACACTGACAATAAATTATTTAAAAGGGATATCTGAGATTCATAATTCATACCAGGAGCAAATAGTGATTTTTAATTTTAGGAATGGTTATATACTAAACAAAAATCTAAACCTTAATCTACCAAGGTATTTTGTGCTGCACTTTCAAAATTTACTTGCTAGACTTATGGTTTTCATTTCTTTTGCAGATTATTCAAACGGTCAGTGCTATAGACAAAGATGATCCAAGAAATGGACACTATTTTTTCTACAGCCTTCTTCCAGAAATGGCCAATAACCCAAATTTTACCATCAAAAATAATGAAGGTAATTTTATTGTGTAAGCTCGTTTTTTTTATGAAGAGAAATATAAGATATGTGTAATGCATATATTGTTAATGTGTGCTTTTTTTAAAGTGTGAAAAGTGTTTTGAGTAGAGATTGAAAAAAGTATGGCATATTAGGTCTAATTCATTAAAGGCAAATAGACTGTGCACTTTTCAAGTGCAGTTGCACTCTGCAAGTACATTTGCTCCAGAGCTTAGTAAATGAAGTATAGCTTCACTTTGCAAAGAATACCCAATTTCATGCAAGTGAAATAAAAAAAACAGCATTTTTGCTGCTTGCACATGCTTGAATAAAGGAAGTCAGTAGAGCTCCCTCTCATTTTCTCAGCTCTGGAGCAACTACACTTGCAAAGTGCACAGCCTATTTGCCTTTAGTAAAGCACATATAGTAGCAAAAGGGACCTGGAACTAAAGATGTTTTGTGAACATTAGTGCTAGAATAACTCAGAAGGGCATATATAGTGCACTTTAGTTATATTTGTTTCTATTAACTGCATTTGAGTATTTAACATTTACAATTTCTAGCTAACAGAGGGAACCACAGCCCCCTAATCACATGTTCATCTGACTATTCTTAACTCTCTTGATGAAAAAGCCTGTTTGAGTTAGAGAGGGACAGTCTGAAGGAAAACATCTACTGCTTTGCTCTGTATTTGGAAATTCTTTTCAAATCTTATGTCTGGCTAGACCCTGCATTTTTTTTTCCTCAGATGAAGATTTAATGTAAATCATAGGAATATATGTACATACTTTTTTTCCTCAGATGTTTACATAATTTTTTTCACCAGATGAAGATTTTATATAAAATATAAATGGTATAGTATATTATATATATATATATATATATATATATATATACACACATACAGGTGCATCTCAATAAATTACAATATCATCAAAAAGTTAATTTATTACAGTAAATTAATTTAAAAAGTGAAATTCAAATATTATATAGATGCATTACACACAGAGTGATATATCTCAAGCATTTCTTTCTTTTAATTTGATGATTATGGCTTACAGCTAGTGAAAACCCAAAATTCAGGATCTCAGAAAATTAGAATATTACATAAGACCAATAAAAAAAGAAGGATTTTTAATACAGAAATGTTAACTTACTGAAAAGTATGTCCATGTACAGTATAGTATGCACTCAATACTTGGTCGGGGCTTTTTTTGCATGAATTACTGCATCAATGTGGCCTAGCATGGAGGTTATCAGCCTGTGGCACTGATGAGGTGTTATGGAAGCCCAGGTTGCTTTGATAGAGGCCTTCAGCTCATCTGCATTGTTGGGTGTGGTGTCTCTCATCTTCCTCTTGACAATAACCCACAGATTCTCTATGGGGTTTAGGTCATGCGAGTTTGCTGGCCAATCAAGCACAGTGATAAGATGATCATTAATCCAGGTATTGCTACTTTTGGCAGTGTGGGAAGATGCCAAGTCCTGCTGGAAAATGAAATAAGCATCTCCAAAAAGCTGGTCAGCAGAGGGAAGCATGAAGTGCTCTACGGTTTCTTGGTAGAGGGCTGCGCTGACCTCGGGCTTGATAAAACGAGTGGACCAACAGCAGCAGTTGAAATGGCTCCCCAAATCATCACTTACTGTGGAAACACACTGGACCTCATGCAACTTGGATTCTGTTCCTCTCCACACTTCCTCCAAACTCTGGGACCTTAATTTCCAAATTAAATGCAAAATTTAGTTTGGACCACAGAGCAACAGTCCAGTCCTTTTTCTCCTAAGTTCAGGTAAGAAGTTTCTGACATTGTCTCTGGTTCAGGAGTGGCTTGACACAAGGAATGCAACATTTGTAGCCCATGTCCTGGATATGTATATGTGTGGCGGCTCTTGAAGCACTGACACCAGCCATAGCCCACTCCTTATGAATCTCCCCCAGAGGCCCAAATGACCTTTGTTTCACAATCCTCTCAAGGCTGCGGTTATCCCTGTTGCTTGTGCACTTTTATCTACCACTTTTTCTTCCACTCAACTTTCCATTAATATGCTTGCATACATACAGCATTCTGTGAACAGCCAGCTTCTTTAGCAATGACCTTTTGGGACTTTCCCTCCTTGTGAAGGGTGTCAATGACTGTCTTCAGGACAACTATCAAGTCAGCAGTCCTCCCCATGATTGTGTAACCTACTGAACCAGACTGAGAGACCATTTAAAGGCTCAGGAAACCTCTACAGGTGTTTTGAGTTAATTGGCTGATTAGAGTGTAACACCATGAATCTACAATATTTTCACTATATTCTAATTTTCTGAAATACTGAATTTTTGGGTTTTCACTACCTGTAAGCCATAATCATCAAAATTAAAAGAAAGAAATGCTTTAAATATATCATTCTGTGTGTAATGAATCTATATAATATACGAGTTCCACTTTTTTCATTGAATTACTGAAATAAATTAACTTTTTGATGATATTCTAATTTATATATACATACTACCCTATAACAGTTCAACACATTTTAAAAAAATGTATAAATTAAAAAAAAAGATAAAATGGATGCATAAGCATGATAAAGTATAACATATAGTAAAATGTAATCCAATAGCCACTGAACAAATATCTTTCCACATCACATTTTCTGTGATTTGCAAATCCACAACCTAATATCCGGAATAGTATTGACCAGATCTGCCAGAAAGAATTGGGTAGCTACTGTATATTCTGAAAGGTCATTTCAAAGTTTTAGAGGGCTTGAAGTATTGTCTAAAGTTCATTTAATTCTTGATTCTTCAAAAGAAATAGGTTGGTAATTATATAGACAATTATCTAAAGTTCAGATATTTAAAGACAAAAAGTCAAAGAGTGGCTTTCACACTAACATTAAGCTTTAAACAATTAGCTTTAATAATGCACTGCCATGCTAATTGCCTTAATAGCAACGTTAGCACAATGCCAGCATTTCTGTGAATGGTATTAAAGCATATGAAATAAAAATCCATCTGTTATATATATAATTTACATTCGACATATTAACATTTACATAGGAAGAGGCTGGAAAGTACTTTACATCTGATTACTTTCTATCCCTACCAAAGTTATTCTTGTTAAAACTTAATGGCTGTAAAACTGCATTACAGCATTTAATTTGCTTTTCATAATAGAACACAAATGTTAGAACTTGCAACTTACACTGTAAGTAATTTACGTATTGGTGAAATATGAATGCCGAATGCCCTTGAACTGCCCAGCAGATGAACTATAAAAGTGTCACATTTGTCTATGCTTGTCATTTACCTTTGTTTAAAACTTAGGATGCATTTAGATATACCCATAGTGTTAGTGTCAATTCAGGTCCATTTCAAGGTGTATAGATTTAGTGCATTGGGATGTGATTCAAAATAAATGTGTATCAACCAGGGACGGACTGACCATTTGGAAACTCAGGCACTGCCCGAGGGCCCGGGGTCAGTAGGGGGCCCCATGAGACGCCCCTGGTACCTTTTTCATAGTCTTTTTTGAGTTTGGGCAAGGACACAGGGGCCCCATGATCCCCTATTGCCCCATGAGTTGTCAGTCCACCCCTGGTATCAAGTTAATGCATGTTTTACTAAATGTTACTACAATAGAATAATCTGAATGAGCTCTCAAAGACTACCATCATTTTTGTTAATTTTAGCCTAGGGAAGGGTTAGAACCTCTGTCATGAGGTTACTGCTGTCTGTATCCCTGTTGATGAAGATTGCCATCCATTCCTGTCTCCTAGGTGGCCAACCTATGACATCTATTTGCTAAATGTATGTGGTTTCCAATATTCTCATGCTGTATATGCTTCTGAATGTGAACCCATGGAGATATAGGCTAGGTATAAGAAGTACCCACTCTAGTCAAGTGACAAGAGGCTGCAGCCCTGTACAAATGTAAAACAAAACCCATGCCATAGAACTATAAACAGTACTGATGCTGCTGCTCAAAGTGTAAAATGTAAATGGCAACCTCAAAGAGGATCAAAAAAGAAGAAGTGACCTTCATTATGTAGTAATTATTTATTCCCCATCACATGATACAGTTTACACTTACATAAAACATGTTAAAAACCAGCTTAAATTGAAAGGTAGTTCAGGAAAAAACACAGCCCCGGGAACTATGCAGCCGGCAAGTGTTCCACAGGTTGGAAGTGACGTCACCAGAAACTAGAAGTCCCATCTCTCCCACAGGGCATCCTTGGGAACAGCTTGTTATGAGGGCACTTAGTGGGGAGCAGGAGCCAGAGGAGGAAGATCTGTGCTGCTCTATTCAAACCCATTGCACATAGGTAAGTATAACATGTTTATTATTTAAAAAAAAAAGGTTTACAATCACTTTAAACTAAGACGTTGGTGTCTGAGAAATGGTGGTGCATACAACAGAAGCATGTAGATGTGGTCAAAATGTGAGTGTGTTTAAGTGACATAACTAAATAAAATTAGACCCTTTTTTTCCATGCTGTAGACATAATACTCATATGCAATTACTGCTCTATGTTAGCATTGCCTCCTCCCCATTAATGAACCACATTAATCATCACCTATGTTTCCCCACCTTCACAGAGAGCACCACATGGCAACCATAGTTTCCCTTTTATGCCTTCTTGCAACATCCCCCCCCAAACCTCTCCTTTCCCACCCAACGCAGGTTGTTTAAACAGGGAGCGCATGTTAGTTAAGGTTGTGTCCACTGCTCTGAACACATTTTGAATTCCATAGTCCATAGTTCATACTGGGAACAAGCAGAAGAGGGTGGCTATGTTCCTACATACAGTGGAACCATGGAAAACTAACATAGCCACTCTCTAACAGGAAGTTAGATAACAGCCACAAAAACAAAGGAATTATAGTATTTGGAGGGGGCTGATAGCAATAGAAGGACTTTTTTTAGTTAAATTGGAACTGCACCCTAAAAGGGCAGTTCTGCTTTATGTCCTCCTCCACTTTTGGATTTTTTTTTTTATTTAGGGGGGAGCAGGTACCTAGTTTTTGTTGGTACCTTTTCCCTCTTCCAGTTGTATTGCCTAGGTGATTCCACCAAACGTTTGCCCCCCCCCACCCTCAGCCTTCTGGGACACATCACAGGTCTCAGCAGGCTATAGGACCATTCATACAGAGCAGCACAGTTCGTGCATGAACAGTGAGAAGGCGGCTGTGAAGCTTTGAGGAGTCACAGCCTGTTTCCCACACTAAATATGAAAAACACCAGCAAAGAACCGGCCCGGGTGAGGACGGTGCTGGATCCTTGGACAGGTAAGTGTTCTTTAATGCAAGGTCAGCAGATACTCTACTGGTAGCTGCTGAATTTTTTTTTTTTTCAAAACGGCTGAAGAACCTTTTCAAGGATACATACTTGAATAGATTTTTTTCTTTTTAAACCAGGGTTTATTGTCACTTCAATATTGTCCCTAACTATGGTGCTGGAGCAGTAGCAGCACAAGGTAATGCCACTACGTTATATGCCCGGTCCTCTTCACAGAATGATGCAGGAGGACACTGATCACAGGGGTTTATGGAAGGGTACAGAAAAAGTGAACAAGAAACCTCATGCGCTTAGATACCCAGATCAAGCAAATTTGGACAAATCTCGATTGGCATGATTGATCCATCAAATACGGGCCATGCTGTACAGGCCCTTTGGAAGGCTGGGGAAGCCCAAAACTATACTATAAAGCAATAACAAAAGAAGGCACTCCAGCCTTGCACATTACCTCAGCGACAACATGTTTATTAGGGGATAGAACAGATGTATACTTACAAATGCCAAAAATTCACACGCATATCACATCCAATATTGGCCAGTAAGGACCAGAGTACTGTGCGAGTCCCAGATGAAGGAAGAGCAAAGGAGGATGGCTGAAGCGTTTTGAAGGGAGATCCAGAGGGCTCTGAGGAAGGAAGAAGGGATCTCCCTTCGAAACGCATCAGCCATTCTCCTAGTGTCTTCCTTCATCTGGGACTCGCGTTGGTCCTTACTGGCCAGCATTGGATGTGATATGCTTATGATTTTTTGGCATTTGTGTGTATACATCTGTTTTATCCTTTTAATAAGCATGTTTTTGCTGAGGTGATGCGCAAGGCTGGTGTGCCTTCTTTTGTTCTTACTTTGTAGACAAAAAAGGTGACAATGTCTGCAACTGAATGGCAACAGCTGCAAAACAAAATGGCGGTCATCTCCTTGTGCCTAAAGCCCAGATATACAGTTATAGCGCTGGTTGTATTATTCCAAATACTAATAGCAATTCATTAAGTACATTCTATTTGTTGTCTAGCCTGGAATGGTTAAATAGGCAGCAGCAGCTGGCTGCTAATTCTGAATATTTCCTATCCTAAGCTGAATCCTCTGGTGGCTTTAAAAAAATATGGGGCCTGTTGAAGCTCTTTGATCTAACTAGATACCACTCTGAAACTGCTGTAAAATAGGACTCTACCAAAAGTGAAGGTTGCATCCAACAGCAAATTCTCCAGTCAGCCAAAAAACATTAACAAATATGTTCCACTAGGCCATTAAATATATCAACATTTTTTCCTCTTAAACCATCGCATCATAAGGATACTATAATCAGCCTGTTTATGAAACAGTGATTTGTCTCTTAGGATCGCTGTATCCTCAGCAATCAACGGACAGTAAAACTGCTAGAGAGAAGTGAAGCAAAACAGCAGCAGTAAATCTACAGAGTGAGATGCAGCAGAAATTTATGGCGTAAAACATTCCCTAAATCGGCAATGCATTCAAATGATGGTTTGATGACAGAAACTCCTCTGATTTTTTTTCTTCTTAGTTATTTTGGAGAAAGAAAATTTTTACTTGTGGTAATTAGACCCTAAGTACCAACTTGGTTTGTTAATGGTTCCCAAGTTACTTAGCCTAGATTAAAAAGATATTATCCAAATAAAATCTGTAAAATATACATAGTACAATCATTGATTTACTATATCTGCAGGACTGTTTTTTATAAGCCAAATACTGTAGGTCTAAATAGGTGATGGCACCAGGGGCGGACTGACGACTCATGGGGCCCCCGGGCAAGAGGGGATCATGGGGCCCCTGTGTCCTTGCCCACACTCAAAGTACACCCAAAAAAGCCTATAAAAAAGGTACCAGGGGCATTTCATGGGGCCCCTTACTAACCCGGGCCCTCAGGCAGTGCCTGAGTGCTCGAATGGTCAGTCCGCCACTGGATGGCACACAGTAGGGTTTATTTACTAAAGGCAAATAGACTGTGCACTTTGCAAGTGCATTTTCACTCTGGAAGGGCATTTGTGCTAGAGCTCAGTAAATAAGGTAAAGCATCACTTTGCAAAGAATACCCAATCACATGCAAGAAAAATAAATAACAGCCTTTTTTCTTTCATGTGATTAGATGATGAAGTAAGCAGAGCTTTCCCTCATTTACTAAGCTCTAGAGCAAATGCCCTTACAGAGTGTAACTGCACTTGTAAAGTGCACAGTCTATTTGCCTTTAGTATATCAACACTGGTGTTTTCTTAGACGCTTACCTGCTACCTTATGGTAGATATACTGCTACATGGTGGCACATGTGCGCAAAATCAATATACATGATTTTGCATTCCCAGGTAGGGGGCATGCGTGAGCACCCTACCCACACAGCCATTTACGGCCGCGGATGTCGATCACCGGGTCCTGGCTGGTGATTACCTGCAGGCGCCCGATGATTACTGACAATCACCGACGTGGAGGAAGACTGTTTTGTTTACAAAAAATCTTCCTCCCTGGCAGCTCGGGCACACTGCTCGGGATGGCTGTGCACTTCACTGCATAGCCATCCCGAACAGTTTGCTTACAGTGAAGCACACACACCCCCGTATCCTAGTAAAACACTCCCTACACACAGTTAACCCTTCGATCGCCCCTCACATTAACCTCTTCCTGCCCAGTGTCATTAGTACAATGCCAGTGCTGTTTTTTAGCACTGATCACTGTATTGGTGTAACGGGGGATGTCAGTGACACCAAGTTAGTTCCCCCCCAGTGTCAGAATGCCCGCCGCAGTTCCGCTAAAATTTGCTGATCACCGCCATTACTAGTAGGAAAAAAAAATCCCAGTATCTATACCGCCATTTGTAAATGCTATAATTTTCAATCAAACCAATTAATTTACACGTATTGGGACTTTTTTTTAGCAAAGACAGGTAGCAGAATACATTTTGGCCTAAATCTATGATGAAATTTGATTTTTTTCTTTTTTTTTCTGGACATGTTTAAAAGCAAAAAGTCCAAAATATTGTTTTTTTCTCCAAATTGTTGGTCTGTTTTTGCTTATAGCACAAAAAATAAAAATCGCACAGGTGATCAAATACCACAGAAAGAGAGCTCAATTCGTGGGAAAAATGGAAGTACATTTCATTTGGGTACGGTATTGCATGACCGCGCAATTGTCAGTTAAAGTAACGCAGCGTTTTTTTCTTGGGGAACAATTCCATTTTTCTAACAGGTACATTCTCATACTTCCACAAAGTGGAGAATTGCATCAGCTTTAATTTCTATTGTGTATTTTTGACAGCCCCTTAGTCTATAACAGTTTTTGAGTGTTTGTTATCACAAACAAGCACAACAAGGAGGGCGCAGCTAAGTGTAGTAGAAACTGCTTTGCTAAAATAATGAAATAAAACGTAGTCACTCACAAAGTATGAAGGATTGAAGCGCATGTCAACACCAAATTGCTTTTCCATAGCACCAAGCCCGGCACAGCAGGTAAAGACAGCCAGCAACATATATGGCTCTGTAGCAGTAACATAAGCACAGTAGGGATAGATTTAGATACATTGTTACACAGTAAGATTTATAGATCTTTCTTGTTTTAGGTAATACACTTAATATTTAAAATGTGGCTGCACACATAATTATTATGGTGCCGGCTGCTTTTACCTGCTGTGCTGGTCTTGGTGCACTGGAAAAGCATTTTGGTAGTGAAATGTACTTCATTCCTTCATACTTTGTGAGTAGCTAATTTGTATTTAATTTTTTTAATAAAGCAGTTTCTACTACACTTAGCTGTGCCCTCCTTGTTTATGGTTTGTCTATTTCATTTGGAGTTTTCCAGTCCTCCAAGGTTACTGCAGCTCTGTTCTAGGATAGGTGCTTCACCTGAACCACATACCAACTGTATTGTCATCTTCTATGGACTGTTGCTTCTTTCCATGTATTTAATTATTTCATGCTATTTGTTTTATCTGATTGTTTCCCTTGATTCGTGTATAGATGTGTGCTGTTGTTTCCTGTGCATATATTTTTTGCCTATACTCAACAGAAGATAGGACAGCCTGAAAGTGTGCAATTATCCTGACACTTCTACTTTGAGGATCATATCAGTTGTCCATTGGCAACTGGTTCTCTTTAAAAACATTCCATTTGTCCATGTCCAACGAGTGCTTACAACTGTATATTCAGATATAAGACAGATGTGTGAAAGGTTCAGTATCCTCTAAAAGGTCAAGAAGTAGTTCAATGGAGAGATGACCTTTTGTTTTTACAAGTAAATGATACCATCACTATGGAAAATACAATATTTTGTTTATTAATACTTCAGTTGACTTTGCTTAGGGAGAAGAGACAGCAAGATATTTAAAGCCGATGAATCAATTTTGTTACATTTCTGCAGCAAACACCATGCTGAGATGAAAATCTGCCTAGGAAAAGTGAGATTTTATTTTTTACGTCACTTTTTTAAAAAAATATTTTTCCCTTTCAATTTTGTGTTGCTTTTTTTCCAAGTTATCAGCATTAATATTGGTAAAAATGCTCTTCTGGCTTGTTTGGTGGAGTGGTAGCTGAAGTCGACCCTGCTGTAGTTAAATTGTATCTAACTAGTTAAGGCAGCCTTTCTCATCCTTTTCAACACTGAGGAACCCTTGAAATAATTGCCCAAACTCATGGAACGCTAGCTAAAAATGACTATATCTACAACAATTGATATGTTAGTGTGATGGTCAATGGGAATAATGCTCCTCACACTTATAGTCATTGGCAAGATTTACCCCCTTACAGATAGCTTAATGATGTCCTTGGGAACTTATCTAAAAAAACAGAATGTGCTCATTACTCAGGGAACCTCTAGTAACTAGAGATGAGCGAATCGAACTTGGCGAAGTGGAATTCGTTTCGAATATTAGGAAAAATTCGATTCGCACCGAATCCGAAAATTAGCAAACTTCGGATGCACGAATCAAATTTTTCCCGATCGGCCGATTTTCATCCCTTCTACAGCCGGCAAAAAGTGTCCCTGCAGAGAGCTCCGCTATTTCTGACAGTTCTCTGACAGTTCCTTCACATTTACAGCGGTTGAAACATTGTATCTATTTGTTTCCATTTAGGATACAGATGTTTTTATTCGGAAACAAATAGATACAATGTTTCAACCGCTGTAAATGTGAAGGAACTGTCAGAGAATGTCAGAAATAGCGGAGCTCTCTGCAGATACACTTTTTGCTGTACTGGAATTCTTCTTATTTTCATTCTTCTTCTTCTTCTTCTTCTTCTTCTTATTTTCATTCTTCTTCTTATTTTCATTCTTCTTCTTATTATTATTATTATTATTTTCATTCTTCTTCTCCTTCTTCTTCTCCTTCTTCTTTTCATTCTTCTTCTCCTTCTTCTTTTCATTCTTCTTCTCCTTCTCCTTCTTCTTTTCATTCTTCTTCTTCTTATTTTCATTCTTCTTCTTCTTCTTATTCACATTCTTCTTATTATTATTATTTTCCTTCTTCTTCTTATTATTATTTTCCTTCTTCTTCTTCTCCTTCTTCTTCTTATTTTCCTTCTTCTTCTTCTTATTTTCCTTCTTCTTCTTCTTCTTCTTCTTATTTTCCTTCTTCTTCTTCATATTTTCCTTCTTCTTCTTCTTCTTCTTCTTCTTCTTCTTCTTCTTCTTCTTCTTCTTCTTCTTATATTCCTTCTTCTTATTATTATTATTATTTTCCTTCTTCTTCTTCTTCTTCTTCTTCTTCTTCTTCTTATTTTCCTTCTTCTTCTTCTTATTTTCCTTCTTTTTCTTCTTCTTCTTATTTTCCTTCTTCTTCTTATTATTATTATTATTATTTTCCTTCTTCTTCTTCTTCTTATTTTCCTTCTTCTTCTTCTTATTTTCCTTCTTCTTATTTTCCTTCTTCTTATTTTCCTTCTTCTTCTTATTTTCCTTCTTATTATTATTTTCTTCTTCTTCTTCTTCTTCTTCTTCTTCTTCTTCTTCTTCTTCTTCTTCTTCTTCTTCTTCTTCTTCTTCTTCCTCTTCCTCTTCTTCTTCTTCCTCATCCTCATCTTCTTCTTCTTCTTCTTCTTCTTCCTCTTCATCTTATTCTTCATCTTCTTCTTCTTCATCTTCTTCTTCTTCATCTTCTTCTTCTTCTTCTTCATCTTCTTCTTCTTCATCATCTTCTTCTTCATCATCTTCTTCATCATCATCTTCTTCATCATCTTCTTCTTCATCTTCTTCTTCTTCTTCTTCATCCTCATCTTCTTCTTCTTCTTCTTCTTCATCCTCATCTTCTTCATCTTCTTCTTCTTCTTCATCTTCTTCTTCCTCTTCTTCTTCTTCTTCTTCTTCTTCTTCTTCTTCTTCTTCTTCACCTTCTTCTTCATCTTCTTCCTCTTCTTCTTCATCTTCTTCTTCTTCTTCTTCTTCTTCTTCATCTTCTTCTTCTTCATCTTCTTCTTCTTCATCATCTTCTTCTTCATCATCTTCTTCATCATCATCTTCTTCATCTTCTTCTTCATCTTCTTCTTCTTCTTCATCTTCTTCTTCATCTTCTTCATCTTCTTCTTCTCTTCATCTTCTTCTTCATCTTCTTCTTCTTCTTCATCTTCTTCTTCATCTTCTTCATCTTCTTCTTCTTCATCTTCTTCTTCATCTTCTTCGTCGTGCCCCGTGACTGCCCAAATGAGTGAAGTGTGCGGTGATTCTAAGATCGACGGCACTCATCTGCATGTCATACTGACTGACAGTATTATTTCTCTTCCCCAGCAGACTCCAAGGGCATTTAAATTAAAGGTACAGTGTTCTGCACTAATATAAAGGCTCTCTGAAGCCTAGAAACCCTTTTAATAAGTTAAATTCGCAGCGAATAAATTCGCATCGAATCAAATTTATTCCGCAAATTCGGCGAATCAGCCGAATCAAATTTTTGAATAATTCGCTCATCTCTACTAGTAACCTCTGGAGGGGCCCTAGGGCTACTCATAACCCTGGCTAAGAAACAGTTTGGTGGAGTGGTGGCTGAAGTCGACCCTGCTGTAGTTAATTGTAATTATCTAGTTAAGGCAGCCTTTCTCATCCTTTTCAACACTGAGGAACCCTTGAAATAATTGCCCAAACTCATGGAACGCTAGCTAAAAATGACTATATCTACAACAATTGATATGTTAGTGTAATGGTCAATGGGAATAATGCTCCTCACACTTATAGTCATTGGCAAGATTTACCCCCTTACAGATAGCTTAATGATGTCATTGGGAACTTATCTAAAAAAAACAGAATGTGCTCATTACTCAGGGAACCTCTAGTAACCTCTGGAGGGGCCCTAGGGCTCCTCAGAACCCTGGCTAAGAAACCCTGAGTTAAGGGGTTGTCTGGCATCTTAACTAATTGCTTACTGAGTACTTTCACCCTCTTCCTGCCCAGGCCAATTTTCAGCTTTCAATGTTGTTGACAATTGCACGGTAATGCAACAATGTAGCCATATGGAATTTTTATCAGATAGATAGAGCTTCTTTTGGTGGTAGTTGATCATCACTAGGTTTTTTTATTTTCTGCTAAACAAACAAAAAAAATGAAAATGTTGAAAAATGTTTGTTGTTTTTTAGGTTTCTGTTATAAAATTTTGCAAATAAGTAATTTTTCTCCTTACTGATGTGCACTGAAGAGGCTGCAATGATGGCCACTGTCAGGCTACACTGATGGGCATTGATGGGGGGGGGGGGATCAGGTACCTGGTTTTGACAGGTACCCGCTTCCACTTCAAGCTCAGTTCGCTGCGAGTCTACCAATCCAAATCCAAGGTCTAGCATGCCCAAATTGTTTCAATATATTTGTAATTTCTACAAATCCATACAGGATTACCAGTGTTTTCCTCTATATTTATAGACCATTTAAAGGGTTCCATTTGTCTTTAGTCTATCCAGTGTTAAGATTTTACAGCTAATGTTCTCTTACCCATTTGATCTGATCTTTCAATAAAATAGAAAGAGTAGTTGCTCATCTTTGGACCTTTAATTATACTGAAAAGATCAAGGGAAAGGACAAGAGCAAGGTCATAAAGGAAAGTTACATCTCTATCGTCTCAGTAATACTGCTATGTAGACCATTCCCACATTTCATTTTCATGGTTGATATAGTGCTGTTGTATCAAAATACATTCACCTTGTATCTTCTATATCATGAGTAATATACATTTGCTTTTTAAATAGATTTTTTGAGTGTATTTTCCTTGTAGGTTTATTGTCTGTTACAAATAGTCTTTAGCTTTTCGGCTTTTATTCTTCTCACCTAGTAGGACAAGAGTTTAAACATTGAGAAACAGTATCATTTTTTTTTTACTTGGTAAACGGAAAGGTTGATGATTTGAAGATAAGCAAAATTGAGAGTTTTTATGTTATAGCAATTTTAGCGGAAATTGGGAGAAAATTTTCCTTTTTTATAAAATGCAATGAAGTCAACAGAAAGGCAAAATTAAGGTTTTAAAGGATGTGTTCCTAAATTTAAAAAAAAAATTAAAAGAATGAAAAATCTAAGAAAAGGACATTAAAAAAGTAACGTTACAGTAGATACATAACAATCATATATATAAAACTGAAAGGAATAAAACCCACAAATACAAATAAAATTACATGAAATAAAATAAAATAATATACCCTAAATAAACCCTAAATAAACTCAACTGTAAAAAACAAACAAACAAAAAAAAACCCTCTACATGAAAAAAAAAATAGTAGATTGATTTTGATAGATTCAGCTTGGGTGAAGTTTCACCCACAGTAAAATTTATAATTTTGCAAATAAATCAGTTTTGTCAAAATTACTCCTGAAAAGGCCATTTTCTGCGATGAGGCGCTGCATTACTTTAACTGAGAATTGTGCGGTCATGCACCACTGCACCCAAATTAGATTTACGTCCTTTTTTCCCCACAAATAGAGCGTTATTTTGGTGGTATGTGATCACTTGTGCGTTTTCATTTTTTTCATTATAAACAAAAAAATACAGACAATTTTGAAAAAAAAAACAATATTTTTGACTTTTTGCTATTAATCATGTCCAGTAAAAAAATTTAAAAAATCAAATTTCGTCATAAACATAGGCCAAAATGTATTCTGCTACATGTCTTTGCTAAAAAAAAAAACCCTATACATGTAAATGAATTGGTTTACGTGAAAGTTATAGCGTTGACAAATGGCGCTATATACAGTACACTGGATTTTTTTTTTCTTTCTTTTACTTTTTAATGGTGGCTATCAGCGACTTACAGTGGGAGTGCGGCGGGCATTCTGATAGTGGGGGGAACTGACTTGATGTCACTCACATCCCAAGTGACACCAATACAGGGATCAGTGCTAATAAAAAGCACTGACACTTTACTAATGGCACTGGGCAGGAAGGGGTTAACTTGTGGGGCGCTCAAAGGGTTAACTGTCTGCTGTGTGCTGTTTTACTATGGGGTCTGTGTGTGCTTTACATTGTAAGCAGTGAGCAGGAGCTGACAGGTGAGAGATCTGTATTGTTTATATACAGGTCTTCCCCCATTGGAAATCCTTGGAGATCGGGTGCCTGGTAGGGAATCACCACCTAGGACCCAGTGATTGACAGCAGAGGCAGCGAATGGTGGTGCAGGTAGGGCACGCACGCGCCCTCTACCCGGAACTGCAAAATCACGAATATATACGTGATTTTGCACACCTTTGCCGCCCTGTAGCAGTATTTCTGCTATAAGGCAGCGTGGAAGTGGATAATAAAAGTTATAGGGATTGTGGGAAGTTATACATTATGGTAGTTTGTCTGAGATATCTTCCAACAGAATAGTTGAGGCTGTAGTAAGTTGTTCCTTTCTGTGTAGTAAAATCTTAAGGGTTAATCTTGTGATTGTGTTACTGCAACATGATCAATAAAATATAACTAAAGGCAAACTGTTTTTTTTAGACAGATGCAAGGAAATCTCCCTATTGAGAAACAGATGGAGAAAAAAATTGTCCCTCCCCTACTCTACCCAAAATGGTTTTATTTTTAGAAATACTGAACTTTAAATCTAACAATGCCCTATGGGAACCACAGTATTTTACTGACCAAACTTCAGTCTGACAGACACTTTAACCTCCCTGGTGGTCTGATTATGTCAATATTTTTGAATGTCAAAGTGGTACATAATTTTGCATGTAAATTTGTTGCTTTATATTGTAGACCTGTAATTCTTAGGAATAACTCACTTAAATCTGTCCAAACAAGAGTCTAGTACGATAAAGTTTGAAACAAGACTTCATAAATTATAATATAATAAAAAAATATTTAAAAAAATAATAATATAATAATAATAATAATAATACATTTAATTCAAATGTCATCTTTGATCACTGGTTCCCACTTTCTGCTTCCGATGCAGAGTAGCCAATTGTTGCTCTTGGTACCGGTTTGACTCAGTAACTATTTTTTCAATAACCTCATTGGTCAGAAATAATTGTAAGATGCCAAGGGGTTGTCATGTTCAATGTCTACTTTCAAACCAGATGCTCCAGTAATTGGGAATCTTGGGGACGCTGCCTGATCCGTACCACAGTCAATAGAGCACCAAGTTCGCACATCACTGAGCTCAGTCGCAGAATTGTCGCTGTCGTCACTTTCAGTGTCTGATGATGAATTTCCCCACGATTCACTATCGCTCAATTCTGAAAGTGATTCTAATTCATTATCGCTGTTCTCTAGCTGGTCTAAAACAGCTTTTAATCTAAAGGGACACTTTTTGGACGCCATGGACGTTCTCAAGTTTTCAGACAGAAAGAACAGTAAAAGTGAAGGCAGGGCACCAGGGGCGGACTGACCGTTTGGAAACTGCCCAAGGGCCCAGGGTCAGTAGGGGGCCCCATAAGATGCCCCTGGTACCTTTTTCATAGGCTTCTTTGAGTTTGGGCAAGGACACAGGGGCCCCAATGATCCCCTATTGCCCAGGGGCCCCATGAGTTGTCAGTCTGCCCCTGCACAGGACAAAGCACTAGGGACAAAACTGAGGTGAAATGGTTTGATACAGTAATGTAATCCTAACACTTTACAATGTATTGTGTGTATATCATGCTTTGTTTACTTTTTTGAATCTCCCGACGGTTCTGCCCCCTGCATCGCGGCGCTCCCAGGGAAGGGAACCTGGAAGACGGATGCCGGCATCGGCCAGAGGACACAGTGGGAGGACATCGGGGGATCGCAGGGACAAGATAAGTTACACCACAGTGTAATCCCGAGTGTAGCTCTGGGTTACCACTTTTGATACTGAAAATTAACTCCAAGCCACACTCGGGTTTACCGCCAGGGAGGTTAAACAATGCAAACATAAGGATACTACTGTTTTCAATGAGTCTAAGGCTCAGTTTACACTGCTGCAACTTGGGATCCTACTTGTGAAATGCCATGTTAGTCAAAGAGAGCTGTCTTAATTAGCACTACTGAAGTTGCTCCGAGTTTAGAAAAGGTTCCTGTACTACTTCAAGGCAACTTCTATCTGACGTGTGCCCATAGATTTTAATGGAAGTCGCCTCCAAGTCAGATCCTCATGTATATTAATGTGATTTGGATCCGACATTACAGGAAGATTACACAGGCATTCCCTGAAAGTTGCTTCAAAGTTGCTTCAGAGTTGCTTCAAAGTCATTTCAAAGTGCTACTCAAGTTGCCTGGCAAAGTTGCACTGTAAGTCGCGCAACTTTCAGGTCGTAGTAGTGTGAACCAAGACTTAGAGAGTTGGGCACCCCTTAATATTAGTGAACAAAAAAGCATTAATATGTACAAATATATATTCAAAAACTCATATGCAAAGACTAAGCCTGTGGCTTACATTGTGCTCAGGGCCATCATCCCCCAAAAACTGTTAACAATTATAGTCAAATTTCCTCTTGAGATCTTGAGACCTGAGTGTTTTGTAGCTCTGATGATGATGGTGGTTCACACCTCCACACCAACACACCTGAAGCCAAAAAATTCTGCCTGAAAAAAAGTTTTGGAGTTACTTTTGGAATGCAGTTCGGTCAAATTGGTGCATTTTTGAAGCAGCTGAGAGCAGAAACACATTGCAACAAATCATGTAACAGATGATAGCTTTCTCTATTGGCTAACACAAAGATGCCAAAGCTCCAAAATGCTTAGAAATCTCTGTACAAAATGATCGAAAGAGTGCATACAAACACGCAACAAAATGCATGAAAACCCTCCTGTATGCACTCTTCTCTGTTGAAATAGCTCTGAGTTCAGAAATGCTGCAATGGAAGACAGTGGTTCAAGAGCTCGCTCCTGTGATTGTGGGGGGAGCCGTAATGGCTGGGAATATCCTAGCAATTTCCTAGCAACAAGGCAGGATAGGATGAGATACATAAATGACCTATACCTTTAGCAAGGGCATTATTCAACTTTGTCAAAGCTACACTTTTTTTTTTATCTGCAGGCACCCTTTACCCGCATAGATAGATTTTGGTAAATTATTATTATTATTATTATACAGGTTTTTTTATAGCGCCAACGGTTTGCTCAGCGCTTTATAGTGGGAGACAATACAGTAACAATACAGTTCAATACAAGAGGGATTTGAAGGCCCTGCTGCTTGGAGCTTACAATCTAGGAGGGAGGGGTGAATGGTACAGTAGGTAGTCACTGTAGGTGATGGAGTGGTTGGAAGAGTAGTAACAATACAGTTCAATACAAGAGGGATTTGAAGGCCCTGCTCCTTGGAGCTTACAATCTAGGAGGGAGGGGTGAATGGTACAGTAGATAGTCACTGTGGGTGATGGAGTGGTTGGAAGAGTAGTAACAATACAGTTCAATACAAGAGGGATTTGAAGGCCCTGCTCCTTGGAGCTTACAATCTAGGAGGGAGGGGTGAATGGTACAGTAGGTAGTCACTGTGGGTGATGGAGTGGTTGGAAGAGTAGAGGATTCCAGAATTAGCAGAGGGTGGGATAGGCTTCCCTGAAGAGAAAGGTTTGCAGTGATAGCCGAAAGGCAAGTAGAGTAGGTGATAGTCTGATAGATTGGGGTAGGGAGTTCCAGAGGATGGGTGACGCCCTAGAGAAGTCTTCGAGATGAGCATGGGAGGAGAAGATAAGAGAGCTAGAGAGTAAGAGGTCTTGCGAGGAGCGGAGTGTGCGGTTTGGGTGATATTTAGAGATAAGATCGGTTATGTAAATTGGGGCAGTGTTGTGGACGGCTTTATATGTCATTGTCAGAGCTTTGAATTTTATCCGTTGGGCAACTGGGAGCCAGTGGAGGGATTGGCAGAGAGGTGTGGCGGATACAGAACGGTTAGTGAGGTGGATGAGTCTGGCAGCAGTGTTCGTGATAGACTGGAGGGGGGATACCCTACGATGAGGTAGACCAATGAGGAGGGAGTTACAGTAGTTGAGGCGTGATATGACAAGGGAGTGAAAAAGTTGCTTAGATGTGAACTAACCAGGGGCGGACTGACCATTTGAAAACTCGGGCACCGCCCGAGGGCCTGGGGTCAGTAGGGGGCCCCCTGAGATGCCCCTGGTACCTTTTTCATAGGCTTTTTTGAGTTTGGGCAAGGACACAGGGGCCCCATGATCCCCTATTGCCTGGGGGCCCCATGAGTTGTCAGTCCGCCCCTGGAACTAACCCTTTAATTCTTATCCTCTCTTCTCAGCACAACAAATGAACATTATTAAAACAATTGCTAGGATCTTGAGTTTTTAGCAGAAGAAACTTTGCAGGTCTTTTCTGCTAAATAACTCTTTCCCCTCTCATGAAGTACATGAGCAGTGCAATGTGCACCCTGATGCTGGAGCCGATGTAACTACTGTGTGCATCTGCAGAAATTACATCATAAGTGGCTGGCCAAAAGCCAAAGAGACCTGGAAACCTGAAAGAAGAAGGAAAGATGACAGCACTGTTGGACAAAGAGTACAGCATAGTGATTACATGGTTGGCACTTCTGCCTAGCAGCACTAGGTTCATTGATTTGAATCCCAACCAAGGCACTACCTGCTTGGCATTTGTAGACATGTGTGTTTCAATTTATTTTTCAGATGGAAATGTCATTTTAGGAGATTTGAATGTGTACGAATCTCCAAATGGACATTGTAATGAATGTCAATGAGTCGGAAAAAAAAGTTATAATGAAATTAACAAATGCATTCCTTTCAATCGTTTCATTCGGATGACGTCACATAATGCAATAGTAGTTTTGACTCATGGGGAAATGGATTCAATTTTCAAATTAGTTTGATAATTTGCATTCGGATAATAAATGGATCCGAATTTCATTCCATTTTTTAAATTGGATGCACATGACGCCAGTCGATATTGTCCAATCAGCACGTGCCATTTCTCTTAGTGGGTTGGACTAGCGTTCGAAAATATTGAATCTGTTTGATTTGATAATATATTGAATATATAGCAATCTTCTTGAAAAACTGCAAAATTTCTTTGAATCCACCCAGACCAACGAATATATAATATGAATGCCGAAGATATGAAACAAATTCTGAGAACAAATCAGTTCAATATAACGAATACAATGAAAAAAATTTTTCAGTGAAGTAATAGGTCTGAAATTAAATGAAACAAACATTTTTGGGGTGCATGCAGGGGTGTATTTACCACAAGGCAAACAAGGCATTTGCCTAGGGTGGCATTTTTTCTGGGGCAGTTGCAGTTTTCAGGGGGGCAGAGGCATTTTTCAGAGCGGCAGCGCTGCCCCCCGAATGAAAGGATGGAAGAAAGGACACACGCAGCATGGGGACCAGGTGGAATCTGAAAGAGTCTGCAAGCTGCTTGATGGTGTATGCAGAGCCTGATTCTTGTTCCTGGGGATGTCCAGAGCTGTGAAGGTGAGTTTCTTCTCTCTCTCCGGGGTGGGGGGGTTGCCAGTGTATAGGGGGTGGTGGTAGTGGAAGGCTCTCTCGGGTTGGGTGTGGGGGCTGGGGTGGGTTGTTGTTGGTCAATGTCAGGCTCTTATCATGGGAGATGGGGGTGTTTGTCAGTGTCAGGGTCACTCCATGGGGGGGTTATTTTGTGTTTTTTGGGGCAGCACAAAGCCTAAATACACCACTGGGTGCATGTGCCTATGCATTTGCATGTTTTCCCTTGGCTTGCATGGATTTTCTCTGGGCATTCTGGTTTCCTCCCACACTCCAAAGACATGCTGGTAGGTTAACCTCCCTAGCGGTATTCCCGAGTGTAGCTCGGGGTAAAATGTCAGTACCAAAAGCGGTAAACCCGCGCTACACTCGGGCTTACCATGCGGTGCTGCATAGGGATTCCCTGCAGAGCTTACCTTGTCCTTCGCTCCCGCGATGTGTCTCCTGCAGGGTCCCCGGCCATCTCCTCTGGCCGATGCCAGCATCCGGCTTCTGTGTTCCGGTCCCTGTGACGTCGGGACGTACGGGCGCCGCCGGCGGCGGGAAATTTGAAAATTTTAAAAAATGTCATTTTTTTTCCAAACAAATTTTACATAGTAAAACATTGCTGTTTCAACCCATTTCACATACATTTTGTACTACTGCTTTGTCCTGTGCCCTGCCTGCATTTTGTCTGTTCTTTCTGCCTGGAAACTGAGAAACGTCCATGGCGTCCAAAAAGTGTCCCTTTAGGTCAAAAGCGGGTTCAGATCAGCTAGAGAACAGTGATAGTAAATCAGAACTACTTGCAGAATTGAGTGATAATGATTCGTGGGGAAATTCGTCATCAGACACTGAAAACGATTTTGCGACTTTGCTCAGTGATGTGCGAACTTGACGCTCTATTTCAAATTTCAGTGTTTTCGGTTTGATTATATTATTGAATTAAATGTATTATTATTATATTATTATTTTTTATGATTATTTATTAAATTATAATTTCGGATTTTGTGTTTCAAATTTTATCCTACCCGGGATGTTTACTAGACTCTTGTTCGGACAGATTTCAGTGAGTTATTCCTAAAAATTACAGACCTACAATAAAAAAACTACATATTTCCATGCAAAATAATGGTTCTGCTGTCAGCACCAAAAATCTGAAATAATCATACCGCTAGGGAGGTTAATTGGCTCCTGTCTAAATTGGCCCTAGTATGTGTATGTATGAATGTAAGTTAGGGACCTTAGACTGTACATTAGGGACTGATGTGAATGTGAATGTATAATATACAGGATATTAAAGTGTTGCGTAAATTGATGGCACTATATACAGTAAATACCTATAACGAATAAGAAGGGAAAAACTAGCACGTCAGTTTGCCTCTACAGTTCTCTGCTGTCCTGGTGCATGCTCACCTTGTGCCAAGAGCTTGTCCATGATAGTATAGAGATCCCATGCTAAAATCCAGCATCCCTGAGATACCATCATCCAAAGAAACAGCATTATGGCCCCATGTTAAACTAAAATCATTTGATCAGTTTTGACTAGGCTCTGCTTCTAAATGGTTACTGATGTAGATCACTAACATCCAACTATGGGGACTGTTTATGACAAGGCACCGCTCTTTTTTTTATTTCCCATTTTGTTAAGGCTGCAAAAATGTAAAATTGCTTTCAACAGTAGTCAAAGTATGTAACTCTATAAAATGTAGAAATGACTCTTTCTCCTTTGAAGTGTTGTATCACCGAGTTGCAGAACTGTATCTAATCAGCCCATTGGTACCTTTTATTTTGCTGCATGGCAAACCAAGAATAGACTGTAGTGTATGGTCTGTTAACATGCAATTCCCACAGCGACCTGCTCCCCCCTTTGAACTGTGTTATTATTTCATTATAAGAATAACTACATTTTACATTTTCTTCTAAAACCAAAATGCAAAATGTTGTTTTATTTTTTGACACATCAGGGAAGGGTTAACCCCATCTTACTTGTCCCTTTAAAAAGTTTGGAAAACCCAGGTGGGCAGGGTGGAACTGCAGTCATGTGACCACTGTGATTGGTTGTTACTGTGGTCACATGATTGGAAACCCAGATATAAATCATTAGTGGGGATCGAGTGCTGTCTTTGACAACTCAGTCTCTGTGCTGGGAGTGTGCATTGAGGGCTCAACCATCACAGAAACATCGGCCACCCAGTGATGCATATGCATGGTGGGGGCTTTAAAGCTCACTCTTTTGCCTCCACACATACAGGGATTAGACCAAAAAATGGAAACACTACATAATTTGAGGAAGTCATGTAACATTATTTTGCTTCCGCTGTGTGATGAGACACCTAGCTAACAGGTGGGAAGCCTCCCTTTTTTCATTTACTGAATGCTAGTAATGTGTAGTCATGTCAGAGCTTACTGAGCTGTAAAGATGGCAAATTGTTGGTGCCCCTTAGCTAGTGCATCTGAAGTTGCCATTTTATTTGCTGTGTCTCAAGGTACAGTACCAAAGGTTGTGACAGAATATACAGTTTCCGGTTAAACACCGTTTGGCAAGCATAAGCATGGTCGACATGGTCAACTGACCAAAAGAGACAAAAAGGACATTGTGCAGGACTGTGACCCGGAATAAGAAAACAGCTGCTGCAAAAATGACTGAAGTGCTCAATCTCAGCCCTGTGAGTACTGAGATTGAGCTCTGCAATCACTTCTGCAGCAGTTGTTTTCTTTTTCCGAGTCACAATCCTTTTGTCTCTTTCGGTCAGTTGACCATGTTGACCATGATTATGCTTATCAGACAGGCTTCTTTGTGAGCTTCTTGTAATCAATCAGCATATGATATCCTGCCCTATTTAGCAATAGGAGGCATGGATGAGGAGGAAGGGGAGTGTCATTTACCACTGTGTATATGCCCATGTGTATGTCTCTATAGTCATGTGACCTGCACAGATAAGAAAAAAGAGGAAATGAACAGCTTACAAGGGAACTGAAACTGGAACATGCTCAGTAGATGGCAACAGCTGGTCTACACAATCTCAGGCTGCAGTGGGGACACACACCTAGTGCATTATCCAAGGTTTATTGTAGGAGTGAAAGAATAATAAAAACATACTCACAGACGAAGCATGTATCTAAAAAGCATAGAAAAATGACAATGGCCTCAACAGCAGGCAAGGTGTTCTCACTGTCAGTGCGGTCAAATGGCTGACGCGTTTCGGGGATGAATCCCTTTCCTCAGAGCTGATGACCAACCTCTGATGCTGATGTATGATGAATGGAAAGTAAGAGCCTTGCTGTTGATGCCTCTTACTTACGATATCCGATGCAGTGGGGACACAGAAAAGATGGGAGGGATAACTGAAAACAGGATCTACTAGGTATATTTCATTCTACACAAAACAAATGCTTTAGTGGCTTTGTGAGTATAAACACTTTATTATTTAGCATGTAATGAGAGTTTTTCATAGTCTCTGTTCAATGACACTAAATAAACTACAGGCATACTTTTCACCAATAGCTTTTTTATTTGTAAAATGTTTCAATTACACGCTGTCTGCCATTCTAATTCTTTTATCTCCCTCCTACAGCACATATACTTTGATATAGTCAATCTTGTCTGTTAACTGTCACTGAATGTGCAAACACCTGACAGTTACTGAAGTACCACACGATGAGGATAAATATCAGATATGAACATTTCTAGTGGGACAGAGCTGTGACCTTTTGCACGCTATATGAGAAAAGGCATGCTTATCTTTACAAATGACAGCATCTTACAAATAAGTGTTGGGGGGAGTAAATTGTCAAAGGCGTTGTTTGTTTGTAATGCTGGGGAACATTACACGTTTTTTTTATCCCTTTTTATTGTCAATGATGAATATTTTAAATACCTCCTTTCTTTCTTTAAAGCACACAAAGCACTCTTCTTAACATCAGGCAAGATTACCTAATTAAACCTTTAACTACAGTAGAATAAAAGAAGAAAGTAGCATAAAATACCATCTGGAAACACTAATATTATAAGAAGCCGCATAAACCAGCAAGATCGCTATCTGCCCTACTTTCTCTATTACCTGCCATAAAGGATGGCACTGGAGGGAAACAGAAGGGGGCTGCACTCTGTGACATGTCAATGTATTTGTCACCCGGTAGTCCTTCTGCACTGAGATCTTAAAAGCAGAATCCAGGGCAGGGACTTCAGTGAAAGGATTTGTCCATTTGGTGGGTGGTCAGATCAGCCCAGCGCCCTCCACTTCAGCCTCACGTGAAGTGACTGCCTATTCTATATCGCGGCAAGCTGTTGACGGCAAAGACTTTGAAAGATACTTTGTATGTACACAGTGTATAATTGTTTTATCGTTTCAACCCCACTTAGTGTTTGTTACAATGGACACATTTTCTGAACTTTAGTACTTTTTCAAATACAAAGACCCAATATGCAGCATTTCAGAAATGCAAAAGTTGAATTGTACATTACAATGGCTCACCTGCTGTTTGCCGGCGTCCTGCTGCAGGATCTTTTGTTACATCTACTTATTCTAAGTTTCATGCTTTTTTTTCTCCATTTGCAAAGCTGACGTTCAGTGCTTTCTCTGTTCCACCTTTCATGTTTTTCTCATTTATGTTATCATTTTGGATGAATAGGCATGTGTGATAGAATTCATTACAAAATGTATATATCTGTTGCTTTTTACATGTACATTATATTCGGCAAAATAGATTTGAATTAAAGTTATTGTAAAGGATTACATTTTATTTTTTTAAAATAACAAGTATGTCATACTTACCTGCTCTGCAATGGTTTTGCACATAGCAGCCCTGATCCTTCTCTTCTGCAGTCCCCCACTGGCACTCCTGGCTCCTCCATCCTGCTTAGCGTCCCCAAAGCTTGCTAAGGGGGCACTAATGTAGGCTTGCTCCTAAGTTGAGCCCTGTGTGTCCATAAACACAAAGAGCACATCTGAGCCCAACCCTCCCTCCCTCCTTCCTCCTCTCTGGCTTTGAGTGACAGCAGCAGGAGCCAATGGAGAAGAAAGCTTCTGCTGTCGTGAACTGCGCTGATTGGGTTCAGGAAAGTATAAAGGGAGCTGCATAGAGAAGATGTTTTACCTTAAAGTGGTTCTAAAAGTTGACTTTTTTTACTTTCATGCATTCTATGCATGAAGAAAAAAAAACCTCTGTATCTAGCTCCCCTCTAAAACCTCCCTTTATACTTACCTAAGTCTGATTACATGCTGTGCACAAGAGCAGTGGCTTTCTCTTCTTTCTCCCTCCCCACAGGGCAGATTGACAGCAGTAGGAGTCATTGGCTCCTGCTGCTGTCAATTAAATCATATGACAAGGGGGTGGGGCTGAGTCTATAGACACAGACAGCAGGGCTCAGGACAAGTTTCCCCATAGGATACTGCTTCCTGCTAAAGAGGAGGAGCCAGGAGTGGCGATAAGGGACCCAAGAGTAGAAAGATTGGGGCTGCTCTGTGCAAAACCATTGCACAGAGTAGGTAAGTATAAAACATTTGAAAACACTTTAATGCATAGAATGCCTGCTTTTGGAACCACTTTAATATTTTCACCATCTGCACAATTCAACTACATAGAAAATGTTCTTTTGCTTTGAAGAAGGGGGCATGTCCCTCAAAACACTTAAGCTATAGTTTGACTTATGTCAGGACCAGGGGTGGATGGACCATTTGGAAACTTGGGCATTGCCCAAGGGCCCGGGGTCAGTAGGGGGCCCCATGAGATGCCCCAGGTACCTTTTTTATAGGCTTTTTTGAGTTTGGGCAAGGACACAGGGGCCCCATGATCCCCTATTGCCCGGGAGCCCCATGAGTTGTCAGTCCGCCCCATCTTCTGGATAAGCATTCTGTTTCTTGGGTTTTTTACAATGCTGTTACTCCTTGGCTTTTGTGAGACTACACTCCCTTGTTTTTTATATTCCATTATAGTGCTGATAGTAGTCCACTAGGCCTGTGCACCCTTTGTTTTGTTTCTGGCATTCAAGATTCCCCATTTTCAAGAGGGCTGCATTGGCAGAACATTCCCGTCTTGGTTGAGGGCTGTTGGACATCAGCCACCATGATCCATTTGGTCTCTCAAGAATCCCTTAGCACTATGGTGTCAGAGTATTGTTTCCTAAGTTAAAATTAATCTGATGTTTGGCCATGTCTGACCAAAGCACAGGTTCACTTTAAAGAGTTCTGACAATATACATTCATATTTGATGGTATAAATTACTCCTTATCGTGAATAGACTAAAAGGCTAAACACAGTCTTTTATATGTAGCAATGTGGTAGTGGCAGTACCACTATTAGTAATAGTATATAATATATCACATGCGAAGACGATACAGATCAGTAAATTCACATATCTCTGATCTAGTTGTGTGCATCGCGTAGGGCTTAGAATGACACCAGACACATGCAGAAGTTATGTAATACAGTTTAGCAGCAAGCTCACATGCCAGTTGTTCTGTTGGCGGCTCCCCAAGGAAAACGAGATGCAGAAGAGAAGGATTTCTCATGTCTCATAGCCTGACATTTTGTGCGTTCATTTACCTTCACATAGGAACAAAGCCAAGCTGGCATTAATGTGAGAGGGTCAGTCAATTGCACAGTGGGTGAATGTCAACTTAGAGCTTATTCATTTTTTCAGACGTGAGACTAATACCAATGCAGCTCTGTTGCTTCTGTGCTCCACGGTCAATAGAGGTGTTCTAGATCTTGAAGGTAATTGAAGGTAACAAAGGACACTTTGGCGTTGATGTCTGTGCATTGTGAGCACATGTTGTATGCCTTATTCACTGGTACTGGAAACTGAATCGTTTTGTCATATTTCATAATATTGCTTAGTCTGCTACATTTTTACCATTCGGCTTTTAATATATTCTCATAAATGGTATAGGAAGGAATATATTTTTAGTTCCATTAAGAACGCCAGTGCAAATTAACAGACTTCTTGAAGTTATAATCTTGTAAGGTACTCTATGGTATACTTACCTAAATGCTATACCATGGCCGATTTTGACAGGAGAAAAATAACAACGCCACTAAATAATTAAAGTACAAGCAAAGCAGTAACATCATTGCAGCAATAAAACAGATAAAATGGTATAAAGTGAGGGCTCCTAGGTAAGCAGCTAAAGCACTAAAGGTAATCACAGTAAAGTAAAACAGTGTGCAGCGCTAAAATATATACAGTGCAAAAGAAAATGGTCCGTGATTAATAAATTGATTCATATGAGTAAGTCCCAAAAAGATAGCTGATGAAACCAGGAAACAATGGAAAGAATGCGCACTCACCGGACGCGCATGGAAAATGTGCATATCATTAATATCCACTGGAATCTTTATAGTAGCTGAAGAGGGTAAACTTCAATCTGTAGGTCAATCAGCCTGGGAAAATATATAGGAAATCTGGAGGTCCACTTAAGGATGGTACGGTGCTCAGCCAGAATCCAAAGCTCCGTCCCTCTGGTGGTGGTAGGTCAAACTACAGGAATCCTGCAAGTGCATTTAGCTCCCAATAGGAGCCAAAAAGACAGGTGCCCATAGTGTAGTATTTAAACAAGTTTATTAGCCAAAAATTGTGATGAATACATGGTAGTATATAGCTGTGTGAACTATATGATATACAGCAGAGTATGCAGCGATGATACTGACCCTAAGTTAAAATGGCCGCCGGGCTATCTCGTGGCTCCTGGCGGGGAATGACGTCATGCTCTGTCGGTTTCTCCTAAGGCCTTTCGTGCGAAAGCACATCATCAGAGGGGATACCAACATAAAACAGATGTTTAAAATTTTGGGAGTGATTCAAAAAAGCGCTTGCGACAAGTGCCTTCTTTAAAGTGATTGTAAAGGAACATTTTTTTTATGTTTTAAAAATAACAAACATGTTATACTTACCTGCTCTGTACAATGGTTTTATACAGAATAACTATGATGCTCCTTTGGGTCCCCTGCTGGTACTTCAGGCTCCTCCCCCTGCATAGTGCCCCAGTAGCAAGCTGCTTGCTATGGGGGCAATCGTGCTTGCTCCCTCTTAAGGCAGTTATTTGTGTCTATTAATAATTTATTTATTTCAGGTACTTATATGGCGCCTTCAATTTATGCAGCGCTTTACATACATATATTGTACATTCACATCAGTCCCTAACCCTCAAGGGGGGTACAATCTAATAATCAAATTAAAATTAGTGTTGTGTACTCAGTGATATGAAATTATGCTGATACTCTTCAAAATCAGGGACATAATATTAATAAAATACACTGATATGCTCTTCAAAATAAACACTGTGTCGCATAATAAGTTCCATTCAAATAATATTAGAATTAGACATTATTACCAGTTTGTGTTCCAATCTTTCTCGTGACAAACTGTGACAGTATTTTCACACTTCACCACTCTTAGAAGTGTTCCACCTCCGGAAGAATTAACCACTCACCAAAAATAATGGACCTTTAATGGCGTCCCAGTCTTAGTCTGTAGGGTTCAATATTGAGTTGACCCCCCTTTGCAGCTATAACAGCTTCAACTCTTCTGGGAAGGCTGTCCACAAGGTTTAGGAGTGTGTCTATGGGAAGGTTTGACCATTCTTCCAGAAGCACATTTGTGAGGTCAGTCACTGATGTGGGACAAGAAGGCCTGGCTCGCAATATACACTCTAATTCACCCCCAAGGTGTTCTATTGGGTTGAGGTCAGGACTACCCACCCACCCTAAACTCGCTCATCCATGTCTTTATGGACCTTGCAAAAAAGTTGGGAGTATGAAATTTCCCAAAATGTCTTGGTATGCTGACGCCTTAAATGTTCCCTTCACTGGAACTCAGGGGCCAAGCCCAACCCCTGAAAAACAACCCCACACCATAATCCCCCCTTCACCAAACTTTACACCTGGCACAATGCAGTCAGGCAAGTACTGTTCTCCTGGCAACCACCAAACCCAGACACATCCATCAGATTGCCAGACAGTGAAGCATGATTGGTCTCTCCAGAAAACACGTCTCCACAGCTGTAGAATCCAGTGGCGGCGTGCTTTACACCACTGCTTGCGACAGTTTGCATTGCACTTGGTAATGTAAGGCTTGGATGCAGCTGCTCGGCCATGGAAACCCATTCCATGAAGCTCTCTACACACTTTTGTTGTGCTAATCTGAAAGCCATACCAAGTTTGGAGGTCTTTAGCTATTGATTCTGCACACAGTTGGTGACTTCTGTGCACTCTGCACTTCAGCATGCACTGACCCTGCTTTGTCATTTTACATGGTCTACTACTTTGTGGCTGAGTTGCTGTTGTTCCCAGTTGCTTCCACTTTGTTACAATACCACTAACAGTTGAGCGTGGAATATTTAGCAGCAAGGAAATGTCACAAATGGACTTATTGCACAGGCAACCTATCATGGGACCACGCTTGCATTCATTGAGCTCCTGATAGTGACCCATTCTTTCACAAATGTTTGTAGAAGCAGTCTTCATGCCTAGGTGCTTGAATTTACACACTTATGGCCATTGAACACTTGAATCCAATGATTTGGAGGGGTTTCCCAATACTTTTGGCAGTATAGTGTATATACAGGTCTCAAAAGGCATAACAGATGACTCACACCCATCAGCAAGAGTCTCCTAAGCAGTCCTCCAGGTGGCAGCAGAATCCTTTATAAACCTCTTGTATGTTAACTGGTTCACTTTAAATCCATGGCACTAGAATCTCTATTAAATTAAACAGCATTCAAACAGGAAGAAAAGGGGACACTGCAAATGTTATAATGTTTTTACTCAAAGTAGATTAAAAACAGCAGCATTATATGCACTCAGGCAATTTCCAGTTTTTGGCTCCAGACTGAAAGTGGCGTCACTTGGCTCCGCCCTATGTGCTACGACTCCAACCCACATGGTTTAGTCGGGGGAAGGATCGGACTTATTATGCGACCCATTGTTAATTTTGAAAAGTAAATCAGAATATTTTATTAATTTTATATCACTGATTTTAAAGAGTATTCAGTAGAAATGCATATCACTGAGTAGTGCAACACTCATTTTCATTTCAGTTATTGAGTGTGATGATGCATTAGGTGTGTTTGCAGCAATTCTCATTTGTCATTGTCATTTATTGTTTGAGAAACTTTATTTAGATATTTTTAGTGAGTGTTAGCGCACTTTTTTATTCCTAGTTTTTTTTTTTATTCTTATAGTTTTTCTTTGCATCTATGGGCGCACAGAGTGTGGCTTGGCCCCACCTTCCTCTCCCTTCTCACTGTCTGTTTTTGACAGCAGCAGGAGCCAATGGCTCCCACTGCTGCCTCTCTGTCCAATGAGAAGGGAGAAAACTGAGAGAGACACTGCTCTCGTGATCATGGACCAGGATCGGGTTCAGGTAAGTATAAGGAGGGGCTGGGGGGCAGCTTACTGGGGTTTTTTACCTTAATGCAGAGACTGTATTAAGGTAAAAAAAAACCTTCAGGCTTTAGAACCACTTTAAGTTGTGGTGGCCAAATTAGTTTTCTTAAGATTTTTTTTCTTTTATTTTTACCTGGTCATCTGGCCAGTAATAAATGGGTAAAAAGTAATAAATTCCAAATGGGTAAAAAGGTAAAAAAAAAAACCTTCAGGCTTTAGAACCACTTTAAGTTGTGGTGGGCAAATTAGTTTTCTTAAGATCTTTTTCTTTTATTTTTACCTGGTCGTCTGGCCAGTAATAAATTTCCGGTCAGGCTCTTGAAGACTGTCAGTACAGCTGTATCCTATTTCCTCCTATATGGGCAGACAGTTACTGAAGTCCAGGAAGATCAATGAACTATGAGAGTGCTCACCAGCACCCTCACAGTTCAGTGAGAACTACAAGCCATCTGCCACAGTGGATGATGGTACTTGTAGTTAATTTGTTCGCAGAATGAATGATGTGGCTGTATGGGCAGAGTCCGCACAGCTGTGCTGTTTTTGAATTGTGGTGACCGTTGCAGGCAGAGGATCCCCTGCTCGCTGTCAAAATGAGGGATCAGGTCAGGGTGTGAATGGTGCTTTAATAACATGTTACAGCATAACATGGGTGTACCATGTAACATGTTACTAAAGGTGAACTTATCCTTTAAGTCTATTCATTACTCTAGACAGAAGACTTATAACTTAAAGTGTAAGTTCATCTTCAAAAACATTTTCCAGAAATCCCCCTATGTAATTCCATATCTTTTGAATATTACATACCAGCACTCCTTTTTTCAAATGCTGCACCTCCTCCCATTGCACATGCGACTGTGAAGGGGCCCTCTTTGCAAAACACAGCCGCCCCTTGATCTCTTCCATTCTGCTATTTGCAGGACAAGCTGGACTGTCCAATTCTGTGCCCCCTAGGGGCTGCTCTGGGATGTTCAAACTGCATTAATGCACAGTGCGCACTCTACTTCTCTAGCTGCAGTGATTAAGCTCAGCTAAGGGGAGGGCCACACTGCACATGTGCGCAATTTGAACAGCCTAGAGTGGCCACTAGGGGGCACACAGTTGTAGTGTCCAGGAAGTGAAAGGGGATCAAGGAGGGCAGAGGTTTTTACTAAGAGGACCTCCCTTCCCCAGAGCATTTTGAATAGGAGGAGCACTGGTATGTAGTATTCAGATGATATAAAATTGCATAGGGGAATCTTTGGAAAATGTTGCTGAAGGTAAACATACAGTATACTTTATGTCATGGTGGCTGATATTATAGAATCAAATTCTACCATTGGTAAGTTCCACCCAAAAATAGTCTAGCGCCATCCATTCTGCCGTAATGTCATATCCTCTCTATCACCAGAATTCCCAACAGTTCTGGATAATGTGAAACTTGCAGCAAATAGGAACATTTTGCTCTATTTCCAAATGTGCTCATACACCGGCATAAAAGGGATGATTTAGCTATAACACTTTATTACTATTAATACCGTAGTGCTCAGTTCTGTTATTGGTTGTAGTAAAAACATTCTCTTCAATTCCGGCAACCCTATGTATAAGTACAACTACATGGGTTAACTTTACAAAAAATTCACTAAAGAAAATCCCTTGGCAAAATGATTATAATTGAATAAGCAGCAAATTCTATTAAATAGTATTTTGTGATGTAATTGGACTGCATGGCTTTGAATTGTGGGATCATTCACTGCAAATGTGATATATGCAGTGACATGTGAGTGCATAAGTGTTATTTTTCATTATGCTGAATATATATTTTTTCCTAGAAAATTTCCCTCAGGCTCTTTTCATTGATAGTAATACAAGCCAGTAAGTTACTTGAACAATATTTTGAATATATGTTATCATTCTGACAGCTTTATGTGACTTGGAATGTCCTCTTCATCAGAATTGGGATTTGACAAATTACTGGGTTAAATCAATAGAAAATGCAGTTAAGTAAGCATTCCAGCTATAACTTAGACCATCAAAATAACACATAAAACAAACACATTTTCACTAACTGCCACACTTTCACATACAAACGAGCTAATTAAATCTGAAGAATGCCGATGACATTTGAAGAGATGTCCACCTAACGCTTTTTTTTTTCTCCCCTTGAGATGCAAAGTAAAATATCTGAGCTATACCTTACAAAATGTTGACTTCTGCCATTCTAAATGCTACCAGCCATTATGTAGAAGAAGGAAGGTTGTAAATGTCAATTTCTTGTTGTTTTTCTAAGTTTTGAAGGTTTACAACCAAAAACTATTGAGAATAAATGGGACTATGTAGAAATAGTCTACATCATTGGAATAATGTTTAAAAAAACACACAATAAAAAAGAAGACAAAAGAAAAGACAAAAAAAATAGAATTTGTTTAAAAAAGGTAACAAACACCTACTAAAGTGCTATATATAAATATACCCCATAAAAGGCTTATAACAACATCTCCTAGTGTAACAAGGCCATTGTTATTCTAAAGAAAAAAACGAGACAGCCACATACAAAGGATGTATTCAGCATCAAGGCTTTATTTCAACAAAAGATCTTAGCCTTCATCCCCATCCAGAGACCTCTCATAATTATCTATTTCACCACTCATGACTAAGGCAGGACATAGACGATGTGATTTTCTTTCCTGCAACCACGGGTTGCAGTAAAGAAAATTGCTTGGTTTTCCCATCCACATAGTCAGCGTTGATGGAGGAATCCCTTCCACAGAGCTATTGTGATCTCCCAGTGAAGGGGGGGGGGGGGGGGCATGGGGAGCTATCCCTGCCAGGAGAATACAATGATTACTGCTAACTGCTAGCAATAATCACATGCTAGAAATGCTTGTTGGATACAAGTCGATGGATCGACCTAGGTACAGTCAGTCTGCCCAACGTTGAATCGTATCCTAGCTGGTCCCTTCTGAACTAGTCAAGATTTGAACCATCTATGGCTAGACTCAGTCATGAAGAACTATATACAGTATAAAGCATACTGTACTTCAAGAGCCCAATAAAGGGCTTGTGACAAAATCTTCTATAGTAGCAAAGACAGTGTTATTCCAAATCTATTGATGGATCAACTTGGGTACAATCAGCCTGCCCATAGATGGATTGAATCTCAGCCAGTCCCTGCTGAACCAGACAAGATTCAAACCATCTATTACCAACTTTATTAATGGAGGGCTATATATAAAAAATACTTCAAGAACCCAGTATAGGACTTGTAACAACATCATCTATACAGTAGCAACAAAGAAGTTGTTATTGTACCCAAGTCAATCGATGGATCGACTTGAGTACAATCAGCCTGCCCATAGATGGATTGAATCTCGGTCAGTCCCTGCTGAACTGGTCTTTTTGCAAATGTGTAAAAAGACAGCTATGAACCTATGTTCACAACAATGTTAAAAGCATAAGTTTGGGCAAAATAAAAAAGGAAAACATATTCAGTACATTTCTGCCATGCATGCATCTTTCCCCATGCTTTGTCTCTTTAACCCTCCTGGCGGTATTCCCGAGTGTAGCTCGGGGTAAAGTTTCAGTACCACAAGCGGTAACCCCGAGCTACACTCGGGCTTACCATGCGGCGTTGCTCCGGGATCTGTTCTTCACTTACCGCGATGTCCCTCCTGCAGTGTCCCCGGCAATGTCCTCCGGCTGATGCCGGCATCTGTCATCTGGGTTCCATCCCCTGCGACGTCGGGACGTACGGGGACAGAACAGCGGGAAATTTGAAAATGACAAAAAGTGACATTCACTAAATACACTAAAATCACATAGTATAACATTACTGTATCAAACCATTTCACATACATTTTGTCCCTAGTGCTTTGTCCTGTGCCCTACCTGCATTTTTACCGTTCTTTCTGCCTGGAAACTGAGAAACGTCCATGGCGTCCAAAAAGCGTCCCTTTAGGCAGTTTTAGACCAGCTAGAGAACAGCGATAGTAAATTAGAACCACTTGCAGAATTGAGTGATAATGATTCATTGGGGAAATTCATCATCAGACACTGAAAACGATTTTGCGACTTTGCTCAGTGATGTGCGAACTTGGAGCTATATTTCAAATTTCAGTGTTTTTGGTTTCATTATATTATTGAATTAAATGTATTATTATATTATTATTTTTTATGATTATTTATTAAATTATAATTTATGATTTCGTGTTTCAAATTGTAACATACCCGGGATGTTTACTAGACTCTTGTTTGGACAGATTTCAGTGAGTTATTCCTAAGCATTTCAGGCCTACAATAAAAAAAATACATCTTTCCATGCAAAAAAATGTACCGCTTTGAGCACAGATATATGGACATAATCAGACCGCTAACATGCAGTAAGTGTCAAAAAATAACTTTCTATTTGAGATGACAACAGTACTTCTGAAATCCCAAGCAGGGTTGTCAGCCCTGCTCAATTCTCCTCTATAGGCTACAAAACATCTTTTCTCTATGGAATGGAGAGCAGGAGGAGTGGGGGTGCTCTGTTGTCCAGCATAGGACTACTGATGATGGATGACAGTACTTCTAAGATTTTGAGTTTAGTTGAGGCACCAGGTTGCCTGCTTACTACAGGGGTTTGGAGCTCACTAGATTTCTTGCAGATCAACATTTTTTTTCTGCTTACAGCAATTTTGAAGAGTCAAAACATTGGGAAATGTCCATGTATTGGAAATGTTCTGCATATCTTTTGTTTTATTGTGCCTAGATTTAAAGGTGGAGTTTAGGTATGGCAATTTTTACATAATTACATTATTCCATGTACCATACCTGTGGGATACCGGTGGAAGCTGGTAATCGTTGAAGTTGGCTCTGCTACTGCAGTGATATCTATTGGCTTCCTGGTCCTGTGTCGAGTAGATAACCTGCTGCATTGCGAACACAGAAGGTTGCTCACTTGGCAAGGGCACCATTAAGGGAATGCTTTGCATTTTCTCATTGAATGCAAAGCATACTCTGATTGGACAAGGTAAAGAGGTGAATTGGTGATGAAGTGTTCTCTGAATGGCACCTGTGACGAGCGGGTGATCTACTTTAAGTGCAGCCACTCAGAATGGGAAACAGAAACCAGTGGAGAGCACTGGAGTAGCGGTGCCTACTTTCATGATTTCTAGCTTCCACTGGGATCAAACAGGTATGGTCCAAACTGGATCAATAAAACTATGTAAACATTGCTATACTTGGAATTCATCTTTAACATTAGAATATGAACTGCTCACATATATAGACTGGACCCTTTGTGTCACCAGTGGTTGGCAGGGGCACTATCTGAAATGCAGGTTCTGGAAGTGAATAACTCATATCAGAACCATTGATGGTATGGATGGACCTTGGTTGTGGAACTAAAACTAAAGTGCAGCTCTCAGGGATGCCTTGCTGAAGACAACAACACAAACAGGAAAGAAATGAATGCATGCATGTGAAGAGGAACAGAGGGTTCTGTAGTCCAACAGACAGACCTGGCAATGCTGGTTGGGGTAGTTGGAGCAGTAAAGGCACTGGGTAGTCAGGCCAAAGATAAAATTAGCCACACACTGGGTTTCTAGCAGATCAAGCAGGGATGGACTGACCAATCGAAAACTTGGGCACTGCCCGAGGGCCCAGCGTCAGTAGGGGGCCCCATGAAATGCCCCTGGTACCTTTTTTATAGGCTTTTTTGGGTGTGCTTTGAGTGTGGGCAAGGACACAGGGGCCCCATGATCCCCTATTGCCCGGGGGCCCCATGAGTTGTCAGTCCGCCCCTGTTATCAAGTCATTTTCTGCACATTTTAAAGAGATACAGCTTAGGAAATGTGCATGTACTGTAGAGGTGTACTAAATAGTGTGTGTTTTTCTTTTGCCGTGAAATACACTTTAAGCAAGACAGATACATCTGTTAATATATTGTCAGTATTTTTCCTGCTAATAGCAATGCAGAAGATTTAAGCTGCACTAGGAACAATTGGTTAATGCAGGAAACAAACCTTAATGAGTGTCTACAAGCAGCAAAAGATTGTAGATGCTCTTGCGAACATGTAACATAATGTTCAGCTTTTAAAGAACATTTACTTTTGCCTATGAAAAAGGAATAAATCGTACTATGAGACAGAAAGAACTCAGATTGAGTGGATGAGTGATAGGAGTTTGGAGCTCTTGGAAGTTGCTGTTTGAATGAACAAACTGTACGTGGCAACTGTACAGTGCATGGAGCATTCTTAAAAGCTAGGGTGGATATACATTCTGTACACCTGTACAAGGGCTAAAAGGGACAATGGAGGAATATAGGGGGACATTTCATATTGTATACAAAGGTGGATAAGAGACAGCAGTAAACCCTTTTTTTTCCAATGGTCATGATGATCTGGTTATCTTTCTAGGGGACACACCTCAAGTAAAAAGCTAAAATGTAAAGTAGAACTTCACCCAGAAGGGAACGTTCTGCTTCTTTGCATCCCCCCTCGTCTTCCACTGCCACATTTGGCACTTTTTGAGGGGGAAGGGGGAGCAAGCACCTCATTTTGACAGGTACCTGCACTGATACCAATGATGGTGCACTATTCCTCCCACTGATACCAGTGATGGTGCACTATTCCTCCCACTGATGCCAATGATGGTGCACTATTCCTCCCACTGATACCAATGATGGCGCACTATTCCTTCCACTGATACCAATGATGGGGCATTATTCCTTCCACTGATACTAATGATGGTGCACTATTCCTTCCACTGATATCAATGATGGGGCACTATTCCTTCTACCGATACCAATGATGGCACACTATTTCTTCCACTGATACAAATTATTATTATTATATAGTATTTATAAAGCACCAACAGTTCGCTCAGTGCTGTACATTGCAAAGATGATGGGGCACTATTCCTTCTATGGATTCCACAGATAGGACACTATCCCTTCCATGGATTCCAGTGACTGGGCACTATTCCTCCTATTTACACCAATAATGGAGCACTATAGACTCCACTAATACCAATGATGGCATAATATCTCTTCCACTGATACCAATGATGGCATACTATTTCTTCCACTGATACCGATGATAAAGGACTATTCCTTTATCTCCTTAATCTCCTAGATTGTAAGCTCCAAGGAGCAGGGCCCTCAATCCCCTCATGTTTTGCATTGTATTGGTATTGTTCTGTCACATGTTCTGTCCCCCTTTGTAATGTACAGCGCTGAGCGAACTATTGGCGCTTTATAAATACTGTATAATAATAATAATAATAATAAAATTCCTCCCATGGACTCCAATGATGGGGCACTATTCCTTTTCTAATACTACGACACAACTCCTCCCACTGACACCAATGCTGGTGTCATTCCTTCTACTGACACCAGCAATGGGGAACTTGGGGAACTATGTTTCCCCCTACTGACCACAGTCAATAGTCATATTTTACTCTCACTAACTACCACCATTTTTTAATCCTACTGGCCACTAAGCCTGAAGCGTTTGTTCCAACTCATGGTAGGAAATTATCTACTCCTGATGACCATTCTCTGCTTCCCCCAAAGTCTTAAACAGAAGGACAGTGAACTATCCCTTGGTGTAAAAAAATGAGAATTCCAGTAGAATGTGCCACAAAAAAACTAGAGAAATGTTGTCAGCCCTGCCCTGTTCTCTGCTGAACTACATAAGACCTCCCCCATTCTTCCTTTCCATAAAGTATAGGCAAGACTTTCTGTAGTCAAGCAGAAGAGGGTTGAGAGAGCTCATAACACCACTTGGGATTTCAGAACAACAGAGGAAAAGGAAGTTAGGAACTCACTGAATGTATGCTATTTGCAACATTGTAGGACTAAAACATGGGGAAATGTGCACAAATAGCAGACATATATAGCATATGAATTTTTTAAAACAAACAGAAAAAAAAAACATTGAAGTCATTTGATACTTATCTCACAAAAAAAGGCACTCAGAACTTATTTAAGGCAGAGTTAGAAAAAAATCCCCATAAAAGTCACCAGATACTGGGACGTAAGACCTCTAGCATTATGCTAAGCTGCAAAGTCAAAGATTTATAAGAGAGATCTTTGAGTGTCTTTTTTAAGCTTAAATGAAGCTTTGAGTATTGATGCTAAACATACCGACAATACATACGGAGTGTTCAGTGTGCAGCCATAGAGGGTACAGTGATGGCTTTAAATTGTATTTAATATTAAAACCAGGCTAGTGTATATCAATGTAATGATATTACATTCTCTTTGTGTATTGTCGAGAAGCTGGCAACATAACCTTTGCTGCATTAGCATGAACCATCTCAATTTGAAATTTTATTAGAAATGTTTTTACTCTCTCATTAAAAAGCTTCAGGCTGAATCATAATTCTTTATGTCTAGGGCTGATAGTACCATAGCTGAATGACATTACCGAGACTACAGCTGAGTGTCTTAAGAACATATAAAAGAACTGCATATTTTACCTGCTGCTTAACAGTTTCAGTATGCCTTTTGCTTATCTACCCTATGTAGGATAAAAACCATAATGGAAGTTGAAAAAGAATCTAAAGTTGACCTTTACTCAGATATAAAAAAGAAGCAGTAATTTTTCTAAATGAAGTTTTGTGTTTTTTTTTTCTTTGTAAGATTATATATATATATATATATATATATATATATATATATATATATATATACATACAGTTGGGTTAAAAATAATAGCAGTGTGTTGAAAAAAGTGAATAAAGCTCAAAATCCTTCTAATAGCTTTTATTTCCATACACACAAATGCAGTGGGAACACTACACATTCTATTTCAAATCAAAACATGAAGAAAAATATATCAAATTTGTGTTGTTCCTCTAAAAAAAATTGAAGAAAAGTGAATATTAGACGGTTCAAAAAAATAGCAGTGTTTGTATTCTTTACAAACTCAAACATTCACTATATAAACTGAAAAATGTTTGAAGATTTTGCTTTCCTTTGAATCACTTAATGAATATTTAGTTGTATAAGCACTGTTTCTGAGAACTGCTGTACATCTGTGTTGCATGGAGTCAACCAACTTCTGGCACCTGTGAACAGGTATTCCAGCCCAGGATCATTGGACTACATTCCACAGTTCTTCTCTATTTCTTGGTTTTGCCTCAGAAACTGCATTTTTGATGTCACCCCACAAGTTTTCTATTGGATTAAGAATCGGGGATTGGGCTGGCCACTCCATAACATCAATCTTGTTGGTCTGGAACCAAGATGTTGCACGTTTACTGGTGTGTTTGGGGTCGTTGTCTTGTTGGAACACCCATTTCAAGGGCATTTCCTCTTCAGCATAAGGCAGCATGACCTCTTCAAGTATTCTGATGTATTCAAACTGATCCATGATCCCTGGTATGCGATAAATAGACCCAACACCGTAGTATGAGAAACAAGTGACTAAAGCAGAACAGAGACTAATCCCCCTTTTCCCCTTCTTCCTTAAAGTGGTTATATTAGACTGAATGTTTTTTTACCTTATTGCTCTTGGCTCTTTCCTTCCTCATTGGCTCAGAGACAGCAGTGGGAGCCATAAACTGCTGCTGCTGTCAATCACAGCCAGTGAGAAGGGAGTTGGGTGGCAGGGCAGAGCCATGCTCTATATGTCTTATAGACACACAGAGCAAGCATGCATGAGTGCCCCCATGGCAAGTGGCTCTTCACTCATTTAGCCTACTCATAGTGATCTGGGATTTCTAGTTCAAAACCAAAAATTATATATATGCTATTTTGCCAAAGGTATTGGGATCAACATGAAAAGTATATTAAGTATAAAGTATATTAAGCTTAAAAACTTTTTTTGATATAGTGGGCAAGTTCAGAACATCTCTGATCTTTTTTTCCTGTGGGAAATTTTCTCTTACTTTCTATCTCACTAACAATGGTTTTACCAAACAGGAATTCCTGGCATATAATCTGTATTAAAAAGTTTACAGGGACTCTAGCTTTGCTCCATTCTACTAAAATGTGTTTTTATTCTATCTCCATTGCTGTTGAAGAGTTTCAGGACAGGAAATGAGGCAAAATCTCTCTAACAGAGCCCCGATAACCATAAAACCCAATAGAGCATACAATATAAACCTTTCTCACTCTATCCAAAACTAGGAGAAAAAGTTTTGAATGGACATAAACTCAATTCTATTGAGCTCTGTAAAAAAAAAATCTTTGGACAAACTGAGCTTTTTACACAGAGTTTCACAGCTTCTATTTAGAGACTGCTAGAAAGCTGTGACATGAGATAGGGAGCAATAGAGAGCTTACAACAGTCTGTATGCACGGGTACTGTTAGGTAGCATGTAAAGAGAGATCTAATGAGTTACTTTAAGTCTTGTCCAGGGGAGGACTGACAACTCATGGGGCCCCCGGGCAATAGGGAATCATGGGGCCCCTGTGTCCTTGCCCAAACTCAAAAAAGCCTATGAAAAAGGTACCAGGGGCATCTCATGGGGCCCCCTACTGACCCCGGGCCCTCGGGCAGTGCCCGAGTTTCCAAATGGTCAGTCTGCCCCTGGTCTTGTCTATCCACTCCAAAGCCATTATGATATGTAGACCATGTATGGGTCAACAGGCAAGAAAGATGGGAAAGTTACAGAACTTCTAAAAAAAATATATATATATATATATATATATATATATATATCAAAAGTATCAGAATACTCAATTTTTCTTACTTTTGTAGACATCTGTTTCATCAAGGTTGAAAATGCTGGCATATTATTTGTATTATTATAAATGATAACATAATAGTAAGCCTCATTTAGTTTTAAATGGGTGCCAATTTGACCTGATGGGCTTTAGTTTTGTGTATAGCAAATGTATGTAATTTCTAGATCAGATCTGTTATTTTCACAATAATGGTACTTCAGTTAATGCTCTCCCTTGTATTTGCTCCATTTATAAACCAAGGTTAAATCAATTATGCTGTAGTTGGCATAAGCAAAGAAGGTACTACATGCTTTTCTCCAAGTACATATAGAATTCTGTTCATTGAAGCACTCAACTTTTTCCTACAAACTATGTATATAGACCTATATTTTGTTGATAAAAGTGGACATGGCTGTATTCATTGATTGCATTATTGCTCTACTGTTTCAGATAATTCTCTCAGTATCTTGGCAAGACATAATGGATTTAACCGTTTGAAGCAAGAAGTGTACCTTCTACCGATCATAATAAGTGACAGCGGTAATCCTCCGATGAGCAGTACCAGCACCCTGACAATACGGGTCTGTGGTTGCAGCAGCGATGGCGTGGTCCAGTCGTGCAATGCCGAAGCTTATGTTCTGCCAATTGGTCTCAGCATGGGAGCACTAATAGCAATCTTGGCATGTATTGTTCTGCTTTTAGGTAAGCATAGACATTGAAGCATGCTGAAATGTTGGTATAAACAATACATTTCTTCTTGTATTGTTATTGAAGAAAGTAAGAAACAATAATGAAAGCTGAGAAGAGATTTATTGCAAAATTAACATGGCCTTGGGAAGAAAATAACAGTTAAGTGTTGTTAACTTCATATTAATGTAATATTTGAAAGCCATTATTCAAAAACCATCTGCATACTGTAGAGTGTTTACTAAATTGTGCAAATGTCTGTTTAATGGTAAAAAGTTAATTAGATTATCACTAGGTCCACCCAGGGGTCTGCTTCAGAGACCCAGGCTGGACTCACTAGGCCCTTTACCTCCCAGTAGCAGCACGTTAAAAAAAAAACATGATCTGGATAGAGGGGTACCCTATAAAAAGATCTCCACTGTGGAGCTACTGGATAACCTGGTCTGGTTTGTTTAATTGTGTTTAATTACTAAGAATCAGTAATGAAGGAAGAGGTGTAACAATGAGAGCAGGTTCCAGCACAAGGGCGGTGGGAAAATTTACTGGTTTTCCCAATCATAAATACATTACTGCCTTGATTTCTAAGGACTCATAATACAACAATCATAGGTATTGACATGTTTAATCAAAAATATAAGAATAATAAGTAATATTTCAGTGGTAACTAGTAACAAGGCCCATTACTCCCTAATGTCTGCCAAATACTGACTTATCATCTGGAGTGGCCTAGTTCAAGGTTTGACCAGCATGCTGATTTTTGGGACACTTCTCTCTCTTCTGAGTCATGACCAATTGAGGGTTCTTTATAAAGTAGTGATTGACTGGCTGTCTAGCATGGTGCTGTCAACATTCATCAAAATCCATCAAAGTATAGCCTGAAATATATTTTTATATGTGTCTCCAAACCTCTTATGAGCACCTACTTTTTGGAGCTTGTATGTACGAACCCTCAAAGGGCTATTGCTGGACAGATCAGATTTTCAGTCCTTTTAGATTTTTTTTTAAATCCTAAATTGGCAAACCAAACTGTTTTTAAAGTTTTGTGCAACTTGCCTACTTTTACAGAAACTCCTTTGTCTTATTTCCCATTCTTAAATTAGCAGATTTACAATGTAATCATACATTCTCTTCCCATCACAGCTGGTGATCAACCTTTGGATTGATAGAAAGTATCAAAAATAAAAGAACTAGAGTTTAATTTCCTATAATCACATTGAAGGTTTTACTTTTACTGAATTACAGGAAGAATCAGGGGCGGACTGACCATTTGGAAATTCGGGCACTGCCCGAGGGCCCGGGGTCAGTAGGGGCCCTATGAGATGCCCCTGGTACCTTTTTCATAGGCTTTTTTGAGTTTGGGCAAGGACACAGGGGCCCCATGATCCCCTATTGCCCGTGGGCCCCATGAGTTGTCAGTCCGCCCCTGGGAAGAATCAATGCTCACCAGCACCCTAACAGTTCATTGAGAACTACAAGCCATCAGTCATGGCAGCAGATGATACTTGTAGTTCATTCACAGGAAACTGTGAATGAATGACACAGCTGTGTGAGTGAAGCCATGTACAGCTTTCAAAAAGTGACAGTAGGTGCTGGGAAACGATCCCCCAACCACTGTTATAGAGGTGGGTACATAGGAGCATGTTACATGTTCCACTGTAAATATGCAACATGTAACATGCTCCGAAAGGTGAACTTCGCCTTTAAGTACTACAATTGAGTCTTGTCCCTGCCCACAGAGTAATATTAGACAGTGAAGGAAAAGCAGCAGACGTTTAAGCTCATCCTTGTGTCACTCCTCCTGTCAGCACATGCCCTGTAAGCACTTTATCCCAGCGGACTACCTCCTTGTACTGCTTCTCTGTCTAGCAGTTTGAGCACTTAGACTGCAAGAGGCTTCTAGCAAGTTAATTTCAGGTACTTAAACTATGTGTATTTAAAGAAAAAAAAAACATAATCATGAGAGAAGCGCTACTTTGGTTCCACTAGTTCTGCAATAAATTAGGGTACGAAGTAGGGCACAGGCGATCAAAAAATCTGGTCTTGTGTCACATTGTAAATAAGGTCAGTAAAACATTATATTTTATCAATATAAAAGCTAAATTTTTTACATGCATTTAAAATGATTTAAATTACATGTTTTAGAATAGCCACTTGAAGACCAGGACTATTGACACTTTTTGTTTACATTTAAAAATCTGTATTTTTGGCTAGAAGACTACTTGGAACCCCCAAACATATATATATATATATATATATATTAGCAGAGACCGTAGAGCAGAGATTGTTGCAATGTTTTATGTCACAGAGTATTTTCAAACACATTTTTCTTTTAAATACACTTTAATTAATAAAAAAAAACACAATGTATATATCCCAATTGTTTTATAAAATTTGAAAGATGATGTTATGCCAAGTAAATAGATACCTAAAATGTCATGTTTTAAAATTAGAGGTACAGAAGAAGTCTAGTGCTACAATTATTGTTCTCACTATAATGTTTTTGATACCTCACATGTGCGGTGCAAACACTGTTTACATATATGGGAGCAACCTATGTGTTCACACTGTGCGTGAGCATGGGAAGATGGGGGCACTTAAAATGTTTTCTTAATTATTTATTTTATTACTTGTTTTTGTTTTTACACTGTCCCTTTTTTTTTTTCGTTGATCACCTTTATTGCCATCACAACAAATGTAAATCATGACAGGTACTCTTTATGGAGGTATCTGGGGTCTATAAGACCCCACATCTCGCCTCTACAATGAAAAAGATGAGATAAAAAACATTGATCTAATGCTTTCCTAATGTTTTTCTTTAAAAAAAATGGCAGAGACAGTAAGTGATGTCATGACATCACTCCAGGTCCTCCTAGGTCAGCCGAGACAGGAAGTGACGTCATGACTTCACTCCAATTCTCATAGGTCATAGAGATTATCTGAGGCCATCTTTCCTCACCTAATCTCTATGACCACCCACCACGGCCACCGGCTTACCAATCCGGCAGGTAAGCCCGAGAACCACTGGAAAGCAGAGGAAGAGGTAGGGTGACCCCTCCCGCTGCTTCTAAAAGTGATTCAGTGGCTAATCAGCCACTCAAATCACTTTTAGCAGAAACAGCTGTGGCTCCTGTAAATTTTAATACTGGGGTTTTGTCATCCAGCTGCAGCCATATCCTTGGTATGGTTGCAGTCTTGTATGGCAGTGTTGAAGTGGATAGTAAAAGGATTGGATCTTTACACAGCATAGTGGAGATGTTGACATGTTCTTGCACTTGGCATTTTTGTAGAAGTTTATTGTAGGTGGACCCCAAACTGGCAAAAAGTGAGAAGAACCTACTTGCTTCATATATTTCTGCTAAGATATTATCAGAGAGTTACCTTAGAAATACTACTTCTGTCTTTTCGAAGGAAGGTTAAAGACAATGTACACTTTAAAAAGTTTCTCTTGTGTGAACTAGGTATTAGTTTGGTTATATTCCCTGGGCTGTTTGTTTGCCTTTTATTATAATGATGGGCTCACATGTTGTGGCTGCAGTTTGGAGTGTCATGGCTGATTGATTCCTCTATGTCAATGGTTTGCTACATCTAGCTTGTCCCTATTTCTCAAAGGGACAAGACAACTTCCTGTTCTGGGTCACACAGTATCTAATGCATGTACTGCCATTTGTTCTATGCCATACTACAAATGTAATAAAAACATCTCTCAGTTGCTTGGTGACCTCTCTGTGTGAATTTGAATGATCTGCCTGCTTGTGGCTGTATCATATCTAATTACTGTGTAGCTTTCACCTGCACCAGCAGTAGACTGAGAGATCCAGGGATTGTGGTATATGTAGTATCTTCATAGATAATGTCAATTCTGATACTACAGACAAACGTCATGCATTAACCTGTTCAGTGTAACATGGCATGCCTCATGTTTCTACACAAACAGAAATGTATGACACCAGAATGTGAAGAGGTACTCTACTATAGGCTGTGCATTCAGGGCAACAATTGACACCATGGAACTACATGATCCATGTATATCTTATGCAGGTGAAAACACAAGGCTCAGGTAGGAAGGTTTTGAATGTCTTTAGAACATACACAGTCAGTGTAAAATGAATTGCTCTAAAATGTAATGATAAATCTCTTTGTAATATCCTTTATAATAACCCTGTTGCAATTCCCAAGAGTAAAATAAAAGAGCTCTCTGTAAATAAGAATTTAAAGTGATATTAAAGATTGACTTTTTAAAAAATAACAAACATGTAATATTTACCCGCTCTGTGCAGTGGTTCTGCACAGAGCAACCACGATTCTCCTCTTCTCTGGTCTCCCGCTGGCACTCCTGGTCCCTCCCTCCTGTTGAATATTCCCATAGCAAGCAGCTTGCTATGGGGGCACCAGAGCAGGCTCATGTCTGAGCCACTGCTCTTTCTGTCCATTCAGACATAGAATGTGGCTAGTACCCTCTCTCTCTACTCATTGACTTACTGGCTGTGATTGACAGTAGTGAGAGACAATGGCTCCTGCTGCCGTTTCAGCCAATGAAGAGGCAGAGAGCCAAGAGAGTTTCTGCTCTCATGCACATCTCTGGATTGACATGGGACTCAGGTAAGTATTAGGTGGGGCTGCGGGGGTTGCTGCACACAGAAAGTTTTTTACCTTCATGCATAGAATGCATGAAGGTTAAAAATATCTTGAGCCTTTACAACCACTTTAACTACTTATCTCCAATGCACTGCTGAGCACAACTCCATTGAAGAAGAGTCATTCCCCTGAAGTCTTCAAGAAAACCGACTTTTCCCAGAGTGCCAATCTCGTATATTCCCTGCAGTGCTCAATGATCCCTCCCATTGACCTCCATGTCTCTAGGTAACCTAGAGGCTGATTCTTCCAGAAGAGTCAGTTTTCAAGAAAATGTTGGGATTTGGTTTGCTGGAACATAGTGGTGTTTGATGGTACAGACCTCAGAAGAGAGGTAAGTATTTTCACTCTTAAAGGGACCTGCTTTATTTGAATTATGAGACTGCTAACATGATGACTTTAATGTATAAAATATTAACTACACAATCCAATAAAAAGTAGTATTAATGTCAAATACTGACTTTAACAACAGCCAAATAGGGCAGATTGAATTAACAGGTAGATTTACTTAACTTCTAATTGTTCATGTTTTGGAGTCCAAAATAGGTTCAACTATAATTATGGATTTCTGCTTTTTTTCAGAGCATGAACAGAATAGAGTTTTATTAGATTAAGTGCTAGGCTGGAAATGTATCCATATTTTGAACTGTGAAGCCAGAGAGACAGAAACAGCTAGATTTCTCCATAAATGTATTTTTCATGAAGCGAAGTAGCTGCTGTTAACCATGGTGATGTCTGATGTCTCTACTGTCAATCTTCCAAGAGGCAGAAGATCTGTATAGACTTGTAGCCTCTCAAGAGAGATTTAGGAGAACTGCTAAGATCACTACTACTACTACAACTTGCTGGAAAGTCCTTGTATGAGAATGAAGGTTGGCCAATAGACAATGGATTCTGCGGATATCTGAATAGAAATAAATATACAAACAGAGAGAGAGGGAATTAATGTGAATCTAAAGCCACCTAAAAAAACTTTTATTTTTTGTTTTGAATAGTTATGAGAGAGGGTTAAGAAAAATACTACACCACTGTGACTGGCTATAGAAATGTGTGTTTTAAATGTAATTATGGTAATTAATTTTCAGCTTTTAAAAAGCATAGTATGATATTTCAGTAGCCATATTCATTTATTTTATATATTGTTCTTTTCCAGTTATTGTTGTGCTCTTTGTTACCCTCCGAAGACACAAAAACGAGCCTCTCATAATTAAGGATGATGAAGATGTTCGTGAAAATATCATCCGCTATGATGATGAAGGTGGGGGAGAAGAAGACACAGAGGCCTTTGATATTGCCACCTTGCAAAATCCAGATGGTATAAATGGATATTTACCACGCAAGGACATTAAGCCTGATTTTCAGTTCATGCCCAGACAAGGTCATACCTCTACTCCCAATGGCGTTGACGTTGATGAATTTATTAATGTAAGGCTTCATGAAGCTGACAATGATCCTACTGCTCCACCATATGACTCAATCCAGATTTATGGTTATGAAGGACGAGGATCAGTGGCTGGTTCCCTGAGCTCCTTAGAATCCTCAACCTCGGACTCTGATCAAAATTTTGACTACCTCAGTGATTGGGGTCCTCGCTTTAAAAGACTGGGAGAACTTTACTCAGTTGGAGAAAGTGACAGAGAAACTTGACAATAAACCAACCCTTTTTTTGCATTCTGAACTTGATGAATCTGTAATATTTTAGGGTCATTGTTAGTAAAAGACTAAAAGTGGCCAACTTGTTCTAGAGACAGATTAGCACCAGTCATCAATAACAAAACAAATCAACTACATTGTAATGTTGAACCAAAAATTGTGTACGTTAGGGGGTCAGTCTTGTGGAGTAAAGTTTGTGAAGTATCTAGAAGTCATTGGATGTTCAGTATTCACTTGCACCACCTTGGAATATGGAAATTTGGCATCTGAGATGTCTAGATAACAGAGCAAGTAAGGCAAAAGACATTGGAACTTTGAACAAGTGGATGGTTGCTCTGTGGTAATGTCTTCTACCAGTAAAGTCTACTGCAAAGTTTTGAAAACAAGGAATCAACCACTTTTTACTAAAGCAATATTTGGTCTTCTGATGAATTTTGATAACTTATCAATACCCAGCTGGCTTCCACTGTGTAATGACTTTACATTGTACATACTTGGTGGCCATCAAAACCACCAGTTCGTCATGATTACATGTTTTTGAGCCTTAAAATATTCACATGTCCTATTACAAATTTAACTATAAAAACATTGTGCGTTAATCAATAGACATCTCCCTTCAGAAGGAGACCTGCATTTCCTGAGCTTTTCATGCCAAGAATCGCAAGCCTCCGCAAAAGGTCAAAAATAAATTTGAATATTTTCAGAAAGATTTTATTGTTTTATGTTGTTCCAAATATAATTTATTTGCTATTTTCTCATATTGTTATTTTATTGCCTTTATTTCATGTCTTAACTTATTTGCATAAAATATATGTTTAAAATATATATTATATAAATAACTTCTATCCATTAATGGGCCATTTATTTTTTGTATGCACATATTAAAAGTTTAAAAAAATCATATACATTTTAAAAACTGATGCGGATGTTTTTAATTCCGCAAGAGGTTATTTAATAAAATGGGGCAATGTATATTTGCGGTAGTTGAACTTCGAAGAAACGATCAATAGGAGCAAAAACTTTTTTTCTGAATGACTTTGTGAGTTTTTATATTTTGTCAAGAATTATGAAAATGATCAATGGTGTTTTTTATTACAAGCACAAACATCTGGAAATAAGCAGGTTCATGTGAATATTTCAGACATTTAGAATTTTAGAGTTTTACACATTACACTGTACAGTGACAGACACACGCTTGTAGTGATCCAGTGTTCTAGAGCGAAAATCAGTGTATGTATAATTTCAGTGCTTAAGTCAGCATTTCCTTTTTATGATATTCTCTAGTTATGCACAGGGACATGACCACATGAAAAATTGGCAGCGCCATCCGCTGCTCCCATATTAAATTTGCAATTATAAGTAGAGATTGTATAATAAATGGAAGTATCACATGCAGATCATTTTAATTTTCTACTTTGCTCTGAAGCTATATGATCATTTGTTTATTTACTTCATGTATTGATAAATTCCTGTATTGTTTACTACTTGTTGAAATATATTTTTATAAATATGTTGTTGGTCTCTTCCTTGGGGAATTAACATTTACATTTATATATAAGGGTTTGCATAAATAAAACTTATGTATCAAATGATATTCATTTTCTTTTAGTTGTGAGTGAATACGGGGTCCTCTATTTGGTTTCTAATACTGTGTACCTGATAAGTAATTTACCCCTTTTTATTCAGTGACACGCAAGCATTGCTGTTGGCTGAACCTACTACTTTCCACCTTTGGTTTTTATTAAGGATGAGAGAAGTTGCCTGGGTTAAGTTTGTGAACCATTTTGGAAATCTTGCTCACCCTTGAACCCCTTTGTGGTATAACAGGGTGAATTTTGTTATTGATAACCATTTAGATATGGGCAGGACCATCCACCATCTTTCCTATTATGGCGCCATCCATTATTGTTTACTGCTATAAGAATCCTTCTATTGCAAGGCTTATTATAATAATTTTGTTATTGAATTATGGCCATTGGTAAGACTAATCATTGTCTGGTGGCAAACATGCAAAGTCTGATCCATGAGCTTTGCAGATCTCGTGATTCACCTTAAACCTATGGTAGCAGTTAACCCTTAGGAAGCAAGCTATACTGTAACGAGGTATTGCAGATTCTCCAAGGGAATATATGAAAGTACTTCAAAAAGTAGACACAGAAAGGTCAGCTCAACAAAATCCTGGGTGTCCCTGAGGTAGGAAGTGACAGAGATCATCCCACCTGGGACACATAGAGCAGGATAAACCCAAAAGAGGAGCTAAAGTCTAACCTAACTGAGGCTCTACTGTGGTATGCATTGTTTCAGTTGAGGGCTTTTTATTCTTTTTGTCTCTTCTCACCATAACCTTAATGGTTTTATTTGTGTATTCAGAAAAGTGTAATTGCACTCTTATTGATACCTGTAAATTGGGCTACTCCTACTTTAGCATTGGTGTCATGTGCTTTTCCAAAAAATGTATGCAACAATATGGTTTTGCTTTATATATGATGCATTGGTAGCCAGCCAAAATTACACTCAGAATGGTGGTTCCCAAAGACACGTGAACTATGAGCTTTAACAACTTGCCTACCGGGCACTTATGCCCCCTTCGTGCCCAGGCCAATATTCAGCACTGTTGCACTTTGAATGACAATTGAACGGTCATGCAACACTGTACCCATATGACATTTGTATAATTTTTTTCACACAAATAGAGCTTTCTTGTGGTATTTTGAAAAAAAGTTTTTTTTTCTTTTTTCTTTGTTTCTGTTATAAAAATTTGCAAACAGGTAATATTTCTCCTTCACTGATGTGCATTGATGAGGTGGCACTGATCGGCGGCACTGATAGGAGGCACTAATAGGCGGCACTGATATGCAATAATGATGGACCAGGGGCGGACTGACCATTTGGAAACTCGCGCACTGCCCGAGGGCCCGGGGTCAGTAGGGGGCCCCATGAGATGCCCCTGTTACCTTTTTCATAGGTTTTTTTGAGTTTGGGCAAGGACACAGGGGCCCCGTGATCCCCTATTGCACGGGGGCCCCATGAGTTGTCATCAACATAAGGACAAGGTGCTTTAAGGGAAAGCCCCCCTCCCCCAAAGCACCTCCCTATGTTGAGGGCATGTGGGGTGGTATGCTTCAGGAGGGGTGGAACACTTGTTTCCTCCTCTTTCCTGCCTACCGGGTTGCATGTTTGGATAATGGTCTGGTATGGTTTTTGGGGGGTGGGGGCCACACCATTTTTTTCTTAATTTTGGTGTGGGGTTCCCCCCAAAATCCATACCAGACCCCAAGGGCCATAGTTATGGCCCTAGTATGTGTATGTATGAATGTGAGTTAGGGACCTTAGATTGTACAGCCCTTGAGGGTTAGGGACTGATGTGAATGTACAATATACATGTAAAGCACTGAGTAAATTGACGGCGCTATATAAAAACCTGAAATAAACAAAAAGCACTGACACTGTACTAATGACATTGGGCAGGAAGGTGTTAACATCTGGAGTGATCAAAGGGTTAACTGTGTGCTATGTTTTACGTAATGTGCTGTGTGTGTTTTACTAGGGAAACATGCTGTGCAGAGAAATACACAGCAGCATGTCCTTGCTGGCAGGAGAGAGTCCTGTGTTGTTTATTTGTATGTTTGGTCTCTCCCCTGTCAGTGTTACTCGGTGATCGCCGGGTGCCAGGGGGAATCACCGGCCGGGACCTGGTGATTGACTAGCCCCTACCCGGAAATGCAAATCACGTAGATATACAGCCCTGCCGCCCTGTAGCGGTTAATAAGTATATTTTTAATGCAAGCAGTGTAAGTACCTACGTCTTTTCTGGAATTATTCTCTTGCAGTCTCATATACAGCAGAGATCAGACTGGGAGAGGAAGAAAATAAAACCAAACATTTTCTAAAGCACACTTAAGTCGCTTATGACTAAAGAAATATGTACTTTCAAAGTTAAAGCATTATTAAACCTCACATGTACCCTCCCCCCCACAAAAAGTAATATATTGCAGCTTATTCTTAGATGTGATGGCTGCATTCTTTTTCTTTTTAGACTTTTTCCTTTCATTTTTACCTGGTGATTCTGCCAGTAAGTCTGTTATAATTAAGTTAGTTTCCTTTAACAGCTCATGCTGTCCAGCAAGTAGCAGTTAGAGGGCGGAGACAAACCATTTATCACTGCCAGGGGTACTTACAATTGTCAGCAGTTATTCATGAATGTACTACCTTTAGTCCAAAAACAACTAAATTGTCGCTGTAATTGCTTAAGCCTGTGTTCACACTGATGCGGTGCGGAATTTGCAGCGGTTTCTGTACGAATTCCGCACCACATCACAATTGCACCCCGTTCATGCGAACTGCTGAGGGTGTGTATGGTAAGTTAACAGCACCCCGAAATCGGTCCGCAAAGTGCAGTGCGATGTGCAGAATCAGCAAGGAAGAATGTCACCAGCACACCGAGGATCACCAATATAGGTCCAAAAATTTTAATGAACGATCACATAGTTACAGCAAGGCAAGGTTTCGGAGTCTTGCGGGACCCCTTCATCAGGCATGCGCAGAATCAGATTGGATAGATGTGAATACCCATGTGATCCGATTCTACTGCAGACCAAAAAAGGGTCCTGCACCTTTTTTATGAGGATGCAGTGCGATTGGAGCCATACCAAATGTATGGCTCCAATCGCACCAAACACAAATCGAATGTGATTAGCACAGGAAGGCTGTGCGGTTCCTGTACGAATCACATACAATATACCGCACCACACAAGTGTGAACCCAGGCTAAAAGTGTTGGGAGTTTGGTTTTAATTTGTTATTCAAGTCCATCTATATCTGCTAGTACATCTAACACTACCCTCTCCCCAGACTGACGATGATTCTGTCCCAGGGTACCTCCATTGCTCCTCCATCCAGAGTGGAGACACCTTTAAACAAGAAGTGTGTTACTGGAAGGAACACCAGGAGAAAATAAATTAAAAAAAGCCTAAAAAAACTAAAGTCACCATATCTAAGAACTGGTAAGCAGCAACACATTAAATGTTTATTGTTGAGTTTATTACCTCTTTAAGCCTTGGTAAAAGCTAAGTTGCTGGATATAATATCACTAAACATGCCTTCCATGAAAAAGGTAAGCTGTGCCCCAACCCCCTAAATATTACATTTCTATAACTGCTACCTTACACTACATAAAACCATTCAGCGACTATTGAAAACAAGTTGGAAAGGGGCAGCACAGTGGCTAAATGGTTAGCAGTTACGCCTGGCAGCACTAGGGTCGTTGGTTAAAATCCCAGTCACAGCACCTTCTGCTTGGAGTTTGCATGTTCTCCCTGTGCCTGCGTGGGTTTCCTCTGGGTACTCCGGTTTCCTCCCACACTCCAAAGACATGCTGGTAGGTTAATTGGATCCTGTCTAAATTGGCCCATTGAACTCATTGGACGCCGCTTCACAGTGCAGATGGACAATGACCCAAAGCATACTGCATACTGCAAAAGCAACCAAAGAGTTTTTTAAGGGAAAGAAGTGGAATGTTATGCAATGGCCAAGTCAATCACCTGACCTGAATCCGATTGAGCATGCATTTCACTTGCTGAAGACAAAACTGAAGGGAAAATGCCCCAAGAACAAGCAGGAACTGAAGACAGTTGCAGTAGAGGCCTGGCAGAGCATCACCAGGGATGAAATCCAGCGTCTGGTGATGTCTATGCGTTCCAGACTTCAGGCTGTAATTGACTGCAAAGGATTTGCAACCAAGTATTAAAAAGTGAAAGTTTGATTTATGATTATTATTCTGGCCCAACGGACATTCTGTGAGTGTGCCATTTCATCCCCTGCAGGGTAAATTTATTAAAGACGAATAGAATGTGCACTTTGTAAGTGCAGATGTTCTAATTTTCCCAATAGCTTAGTAAATGGGGTAAAACGCATTTCCACCAGCCAATCATGTGCACGAAAACATGATTTTTTTTTCCTTATACCTAACTGGGTATTCTTTACAAAGTGAAGCTTTACTACATTACATTTACGACAGAAAAATTAGTGCAACAGATTTTAGTAAATCAGCCCCACCAAGTAGAAAGATAAATACATTCAGAATTATATATCTGTGTCCTGCCTAGCCCTGTGCTGTGTTTTTAAAAATAAGTTGAATGCAATTATTAGACAATTTGCTTTTCTACAAATCAAAATTCTGACAAAACTTTTGTGATTCGGAGATTCGAATGTATCTTGATCTCTGAATCAGACCAGGGGCGGACTGACCATTTGGAAACTCGGCAGTGCCCGAGGGCCCAGGGTCAGTAGGGGGCCCCATGAGATGCCCCTGGTACCTTTTTCATAGGCTTTTTTGAGTTTGGGCAAGAACACAGGGGCCCCATGATCCCCTATTGCCCGGGGGCCCCATGAGTTGTCAGTCCGCCCCTGAATCAGACTAGTAACAAATTTCAATGAATCCCAAAAAAATTCTAAAAAAAAAATAAACTCAATTCTTTTATTCAGATGATGTGATGCAATAAATTGGGCCTTTGGTTAATGTTTGAAGCATCCGAAGCATCCAAAAAATTCATAACAACATTGATTTGCATCCATTGATTTTTATTCTAGTGAGCATGGTGTGAATATTCTAATCAGTCAATTTGTTTTGCATTAATATTTTTTATTATTGTAAAACATGCACTATATATGAAATGGAAACATATTGAAATAAATACAGTAAGCTATAAAAGTGAAAAAGGATGATGATTCCTACTTATTGTGTTTGGGTTGGATGGAGGTGGGTCCACCAGAAGCCATCAGAATCTCAAAATCATAACATAATGATGAATCCAAAATAGTTTTGTTCAATTTGTTACTTTTGTTACTCTAGTCAATATCGTTCCATTTCCTTTTGTGGGTTGGACTAGCATGGATGACTCATAAGTAATCTCCCAAAATAATGAATTAACACGTTAGAAATAACATAGCCAATCTTCCAAAAAAACTTCCAAGAATATAAATCGGGCCAGGACAATGAATAAATGAAATTAATCCAAATATATGAAATTAATTCAAAAAACAAATCATTCTAACATACTGAATACGATGAAACTAAATTATTTACTTAAGGAATGAATCCAAAACTAAATGAAACCATTTTTTTCTGCATTGTACATCTCTAGCAATGACCATACACCACAATGGATTTTAGGGAAGAGAAGTGCAGTATGACCAATGGTTGAGGAAGTACATTGGCGTAGATGTCAGACTATTAATATGACAGAATTTGACGTGAGTGGTATTGTAAAGAATATAGTTCAGAAAAGTTTTGGAACTTGTAATATGTTGACCCTGAGATCCCATGTTATTTCCGACCAGTGTGCCCTTCAGAAGGGCACAAACATCAATCAGTACATTGACAAACTGAATGAAAGTAATATATCCTACTGACCAGTTTAACCTTCCAGGGCTTCCATAGTGACTGGAAGAATGGGATGCTACCAGGACAGGAGGTCAAATTCTTTGATTGCTCTCTAGGTCTTCAGTTATGCTTTGCAATCAAATATATATATATATATATATATATATATATATATATATATATATATATATATATATATATATTACAGTGTATGCTGTATTTGGTGATCCTCTCTGTTATTGGTTTGACTCAAAATCCCCAGTGCTGCTATTTCAGAATTAGTAAAAACTGAAAGACTGTCAGATCGTTGATCATGTCATGAATCATCTTTTGTGCCTACATAAGTTAACCAAATGTTTAGCATTTTTCGGTTGCACCAGAGTTATTTTTGGAGTTAATTAATATGTTACCCCAACATTTCCTATCCCTGTTATGTGTGTAGCACCCTTTTAACACCCAGAGGCATGGTGGCACCTTCAGAGGCAGGGGTGGCCAGCATTTCACCTCAGGGCTGAGTCCATGGTTAAGATGGGGACCACAAAGAACATTAGGTGCCAATCACTTCTGGTTTTTGAAAGATGTATTGTAGGACAGTCAAGGAAGTAAGGGTTAGGGGTCCCAGATACCAAACAGATCAGTAACAGACTCTACAGATCCAGATCCATGTCCAGCTTAACAGTGTCAGAACCTTTAAGATGACCAGGCAACACTGTAGGCAGTATCTGAGCTGGTTCACAGATGTTTCTCTCAATTTTCTAGGCTCAGTGCCTCCTCCTCCTAGTTCCAGTGCCTCCTTATGAAAACAAGGGTTCTCTCCTGGGTCTCCTCCTTGTCACAGCTTCCCCCATCTACAGGCAGGACAGCTTCAGGACCATTTCAGGCCTAAGCCCATATTCAGCACATGTGAGGCCCAGCACAGGCTATGGAGCCCAATAGCAGAGCTCAATCCAGATGCACCTCACCAGGCCTCAGCTCAGGGAAAGAGAGCTTTCACCAGGCTTGTCATAAATATTTATACCCCCGCATGTACCAGTTTTCATTACCCTCCTACTAGGTTGGCTGAAGGAAATACAAGTTTTCATAACTCACCACTGGCACCTACTGCAGCAGTGGGAAAGCACAACCCAACTTAACTGGAAAAGAAAAAAAACTAGTGAAAAATTATACAATCAGTATGGGCTAACAAACACCTAGCTAAAAACTAAATTTAGGCAATAGTACCTGCTTAACTGCTTCCCACCTACTGTAATATGATGGCTGGGCAGGAGCTCTCATATCCTGGATGGACATCATATGATGTCCTCCCAGGATTGCACCTCCCGCACACCCCATGAGCCACAAGTGCTGATGGTACCATGTGATCACTTTGACCAATCACAGCAGATCACATGACAATTGTACACAATTGATGGCTTCCATTCATACCATTGATTGTGTACTATTGTGTTGATCTATGTGATTGGTAACAGTGGTCACATGGTACAGACCAATCACAACTAGTCACAATAGTGCACACTGAATGAATGGATTATCACTGTTATAAGTGATTATAGTGTGCATGAAAAAAAAATCATGACCACCTCCCCAGAGTAGTATTGTGTTACTATGGTAACACTGTATTGCTCTGGTTACAGTATATTTTCCAGAAAGGGGTGATAGCTAAAAATTGGCCTTGGCAGGAAGGGGATGAAAGTGTCCAGTATTGAAGTAGTTAAGACAGGGTGCTACATGTGTATGTTGTACCATCTAGTTGTACATGTAAAAAGTATCCTGGTCTCCTTGCATTTCTTCCTTTGTGTGAAATACCTCATGGTCCTGCCAGTCCCTATGGTTTCTTATCTTATCTCAAGCTGGCCATGCTATGCAAGAGAGCACATCTATCCCAGCATGATCAGTTTTCTGGCTGTGCTGGGAGAACAGCCTGCTTGTCCTCCAGGTATCACACTTGTGCTGACACCACCCCCCCCCCCCGCCTAGCCATTCACTGGAAAGAACAGTGTACTGCAGTTTCTTCGCCCCCACCTCTCCAAGCCTTTTATGCAACTGAGAACAGAGGTTATGTGATCATTTATTTAAAAAAAGAAAAAAAAAAAAGATATCCACTTACCGCCCGCCTGCCCGTGTACAGCTCATACAGGTACAAACAAGTACCTTTACATTGGCAGTAGCTTCTGGGGAGAAGGAAAAAACAGATAGTAAAAAAACAGTGCACATTATACACATTACACATTGTTAGGCATGTAGTTAACCCTTTGATCTCCCCTAGATGTGAACTCCTTCCCAGTCAGTGTCATTAGTACAGTACATCATTGGTTCATATAGCGAACTCGGTGTAGAGCTATTCACTTGAGGTCATCACAGAGGACAAGGGGGCACTCTTTACGTCTGGAGGAAAAGAAATGTAATCTCCAAACATGGAAAGGTTTCTTCACAGTGAGAGCTGTGAGAATGTGGAATAGACTCCCTCAAGAGTTGGTTCTGGCCAGCTCAGTGGATTGATTTAAAAAAGGCCTGGATTCTTTCTTAGATACACGGAATTTAACTGGATATTAACATTTATAGGTAAAGTTGATCCAGTGAATATCCGATTGCCTCTCAGGGGATCAGGAGGGAATTTTTTTTCCCTTCAGGAGCAAATTGGATCATGCTTTGCTGGGTTTTTTTTTACCTTCCTCTGGATCAACTGTGGGTATAGGACTACAACTTTTTTTTTTTTAATGGTTGAACTGGATGGACTTTTGTCTTTTTTCAGCCAGACTAACTATTTAACTATACAGTCAGAAGAGCCACATTTTGTTATGGTACAGACTTGTTCCAAAATGGAATAAATTCATTTTTTTCTCAACATTCTACAAACAATACCCTGTAATGACAATATGAAAGAAGCTCATTTTTAAATGTTAGCATTTTATTAAAAATAAAAAATGAAAAAAAAAAAACAGGAGCAAATTGGGTCATGCTTTGCTGGGTTTTTTTGCAACTGTGGGTATAGGATTATTATTTTTTTAATGGTTGAACTGGATGGACTTTTGTCTTTTTTCAGCCAGACTAAATATGTAACTATGACAGTTTATAGTATTATTACTCATCACTATATTAGTGTCACTGTCAATATCATTGTCAGTTAGTGTACCTCCCTGCCAGTGTCAGTTAATTTCAGATTGCTCGCCGCACTATTATAGTCCCACTATAAGTTGCTGATCACCACCATTACAAGTAAAAAATAAATACAATAAATACAAATTCCAGTACATATACTGATGACTGCTGAGACAAGGTGGTGGCAGAGACTGGGGGGTGCAAGAGCTGCAGGAGAGGTGCAAGGCCACATTAAATGACCTGGTGGTACTGATTCAGCCCTCGGACTTTGTTTTTGACACATGTGCCTTAGACAGTCCTGAGTTGAATAGTACAGGTGTGTGGTGTCCCAAGTGTTAACTGTTCTGTAGAAGACTAACCTCATAATACCTCATATAATAAACATACCCAAATCCTCAATGCAGCATCTTCAAGATGCTGTTATTGAAAGCAGCAGTGCACAAGAACATCTCCAGCAGAATAAATAACACTACCAATATAGAAGCAAAACCCAGGATTTTCAAAAGATGAAGAATGCCACTAAAAGTGACAAGATCAATCTGATCACTTAATAACTTATTTCTGGGGTTACAGTTCTGATATCAGCTTGAATGGTGAAACTCTGCAACAGGTCAACCTTTCATAGTCATGCTTGGTTTTTGTTTTCAACTTCCTATCAATCCTATTATATTATCATTTAATCAGACTGAATAAATTAAAGCTGTACATTTTTCCTCGGTCCAGCAGGTGTTACTATGAGTAATTTCAGGTGTCTTGAAGCTGTACACATTCTTTTTGCAGTTGAGCTTACAGATGCATAACCTTCTGATTGCCTTTTTGATTGAAAGTCCCATCTGAGACCACGACAGTGCAACCAATAATAGGATTTCAAAAAATCCCATCAGTGGCTCTGTAGGGGAGGCAAAGCATGACAGGAATCCCATCATTGTTAGTCAAAAGGATAAGGTAACCACTACAAGCCAGTGTCATTCTAAATTGTGCATTTATGGAGCTTTTAAACACACACAAAAAAATAATCACAATAAAGAAGAAGCTGATGGAAAGTGGATCCCCAGTTTTTCATTTAAGATATATAAGAAAAAAGGGAAACGTGACCTGAGAAACCCTTAGTATCGCGTTCAGAATGAAATGTTGCTGTTTGCCACACAGAAAGAGACAGATTCATCTTTAAACAATCCCTATTCAGCTGTTATTTCGCTGCCCAGTGGTGTGTGGATGAGATAACCTGGCTTCGGGGTAAATGTCATTTCATCGCTCTAAACCTGTGCAGCTTGTTAATTAGCTCTGTTCCAAGGATCAGGGTTCAGAGCCGGATGGAAAGAGATAACGTCATGGCAGGTGACCTGTTAAAGACCATACAGGAACCAATGTTGTTGCATGATAGAGACTACTTGTCAGAATCATGTCACAGTCATAAAACATATGCGCCAAAAAGTGGGCCTACTCTGAGTGTCCGACAACTATGGCAATGACCAAATGATTGGGTGTATCTGCTAGCCCCTATGTTTTCTTATAGGCCCAAAGTCTCAAAAAGTCTCAGGTATTTGTATAGCAATGTCAGTTTACTCAGTGTTTTACATATTGTACGTTCATATCAGTGCTTTCTCTCAAGGAGCTTCTAAGGCAATCTAAGGTCCCTTTCTAGGGCTAATTTAGACAGGAGACAAATAAGTTATTAGCATGTCTTTGGAGTGTGGGAGGAATCTGATGCAAGCAGAACATACAAACTCCATGGAAGTAGTGTTCTGGTTGGGATTCAAACCAAGAACCCTGGTGCGGCAAGGCGGAAGTACTGACCACTAAGCCAAATGCTTTCCGCAGTTATGGGTTTCAATGGTGCCAGGATGTTGGCCACCTTTGCACTTATGCCTTCCACCAAAAGCATGAAAACCTTGTGACATTTTTATTGTTAGTACCTATGCATATGACAAAATCAAGTAGCTTGTGGAGAGGTGCAACGTGGTGCGGGTAGTAAAATGTAGTCCTGTTGCAGTAAAACTTGGAACTTGCTTTGAAAAGAATGCCAATGTTACACACACCCTAGCCAGAGAGCACCTCTAGGGAAATAACTCACAGTTCAATGTAGCCAGATGTGGCAGAGGAGAGGTGCCCACAGCTTCTTTTTCAGAGGGTGAAGTGCCCCATGGCCGGTCCGGTCCTAAGAGGAGAAGCTCCCATCCAGGATAGTGAGTCCTTAGCCTGACCCTCCTTGTCAGGAACCTTTCCCTACCCTAGTTACTTTCCCTAACAAGTGAGGTCTCTCTTCTTACACTAGTCACTCTCAAAATGTGAGGCAAAACTTAGGGTCAGGGACCCCATTCTTCTGACCCAAGATAGCCATCAGGGGTCACATGGCTGCTGTGTAGCCAACTGGAACATAACCCTTATTGACCCACAAAACCATAGAGAAACCAGGTTTCCCTAGGACTTCCTCTCCAGGCTGTGGTGCCACTCAGTTCAAGCTCCACCTACAGTGGAGACAAAAGCCTTCACCTGCCTACAAGCTCTTGTTTGCAATACATTTGCAATTGTTGTGAAAAAAATCATAAAAATATACAGCCATCAGGGATGAGCTGACAGTAAATTTTGACAAAACTTTGGTTGTTCTGGTGGTTCAGCAGAAGCTGTGCATCATTTATAGAGGTTGTATTTCTACACTTTTATATATGACAGCTTACCACTGTCACTAGTTGCTAAGAAAGCAGCAGGTGCTTGTACCCACTGCTTCCCTAGAAACCATTGACATCATCATCCATTGTCCAAAATTCACCAGAAACATAAGTAAAAGGGCAGGAATAGCAGTGGCATCACTGCCTAAATATGGCTTCTGTCCCTATTAGGGTAGTGATATCAGCACTATCCCCACCCCTTCTCTTACCTGTATATAGTTAGCTTAGGGAGCTGTCATTCAGCTAATGGTACCATCAGGATTGGTCATGTGCAGTGAGTCACTGGTTGTTTTTTTTTTTCCGGGAAGTTGGTGGTTGGTGGGCACTGTGATTGATGATGGATTTTGATAAAGGAACATTCTTATTATTTTATTTTATTAGCAAGGACTTGGCAAACTAATAGTGTCTTTATGTATAGGTTACATTTTTTTTGTGATTGAGTTGGTGGCATCTGGGGACCCCTTATTATTAAAGGGGGCCTCCAGATTCTGATAAGACCCTAATCTGAAAACCCCACAACCACCAGTCAGCGTCGGACCTAAAGGTTTTTTTGTGTATTTGAGGAAAACTCTACACAATTTTTTAATTCAAGCTGTAGGATGTGAAATGGGTTAAATTGCTGGTAAATGACAATTCATTGCCAGGTTCTTAAAAAAAATAAAACAAAAAACAGCACACAGATCCCTCTTCTCCAAAGGTCCTCCAAAATACATAGAAGACCCTTGGAGATATGTGTGTGTGTTTGTGTGTGTGTGAAATGTCATTTGCTGTTGATTATAATCCTTTTGTAAAGAAAAGGGCATTATTAATTAACCACCTCAAACTCGGCCAATGTACATAAATGGCCAGATGGGAGCTTCCCCGTTGTGAGTGGACGTTCCTGTGCATCCCTCAGAATGGGTGCTTGTGAGTGGCCCCAAGGACACGCACCAGCATGATTCTGTGATGGCTGTGTTCCTCAGATAAAGGAATGAATTTCATGCTCTTTAAAATTTTTGTAAACCTCAGACATGAAATTTGAACAAAGCATATCCCTCTATAGTGTATGCTTGTCTCCATCCAGAGCAGTAAGTGTCATTTCTGTCTGCTGCTTGTTCCTCTGCTATCAGCATGAATCACTTCTGAAAAGTTTTCCTGACACCAAGAGAAAAATGGTGATGGGGGAGGGACCTCTAGCTGATTGACAACCTCAGCTCTGCTCCCATTTGCTGTGTGGAGGGGTGTGTGTCCCTTCCCTTCAATCAGCTATCAGAGCTCTCCTCACTGAGCTCTGCAGGGTGTAACTTCAGCTCCTTACTCCCTTTTTTTGATGGCTCTCCAAGCTTTATAAATTCAGCACTTTGAACGGATGTAGAAAAAAGAAGGGTGCAGATAGACAGGTACAATTTATACAGGATGATTAATTTAATCTCCATGTATCACGTGAGGCCAGTGGCTTCACTTGGTATATGTAAGTGTTTACAACCATTTGCAAGTGCATATTTGTAAATCAAACAATTGAAATGGACATCATTTATCATACTTTAGGATTGAGTCATCTTCAGCAGCTTTTTTCCTATACTAGGATTTCTATAGTCTAATGATGGACATATACTTAGCAGCTTTCACACTATTTGAAATACTTGAGATTGCTAGAAAATTGTCACTTGTATGGCTATCATAAAGGTAACATATGTGCGTCAGTGTATTTTTTTCTTCAGCCTTTCAGCTGTTTTTAACCTTTCCTTACTAAAGGAAGGACTAAACTGCAAGAAATCGACAAATCTTCTTCTAATAGCCTGATAGTCCAAATAAATGTATGTTTTCCCCCTTTTCCACATTGTGTTGACTTTTCTATTTTAACAATACAACATGCTGGAATTTTTCTTCTTCCGCATTCTGTTTTTTTTTCTAGTGTGGACAAGGGGAAGAAGTAAAAAATAAAAAAAATCAATTTTCATTACATGTTCAATCTAATTTAAATCCATATTTTCTAGTTTGGAGCAACTAAAAAAAGAAACAAAGTAGATATGCATGATATAAAAGGATTAAAAACTGATACAAGCATACTAGTAATGGCAAGGGATGCCTATTAGAAGAAATGCAAGGGATGCCTATTAGAAGAAATGCAAGGGGTGCCTATTAGAAGAAATGCAAGGGATGTCTATTAAAAGAAATGCAAGGGGTGCCTACTAGAAGAAATACAAGGGATGCCTATTAGAAGAAATATGAGGGATGTCTATTAGAAGAAATGCAAGGGATGCCTATTAGAAGAAATGCAAGGGATGCCTATTAGAAGAAATACAAGGGATGCCTATTAGAAGAAATGCAAGGGGTGCCTATTAGGAGAAATACAAGGGATGCCTATTAGAAGAAATGCAAGGGATGCCTATTAGAAGAAATGCAAGGGATGCCTATTAGAAGAAATGCAAGGGATGCCTACTAGAGGAAATGCAAGGGATGCCTATTAGAAATGCAAGGGATGCCTATTAGAAGAAATGCAAGGGATGCCTATTAGAAGAAATACAAGGGATGCCTATTAGAAGAAAGGCAAGGGATGTCTATTAGAAGAAATACAAGGGATGCCTACTAGAAGAAATGCAAGGGATGCCTATTAGAAGAAATGCAAGGGATGCCTATTAGAAGAAAGGCAAGGGATGCATATTAGAAGAAAGGCAAGGGATGCCTATTAGAAGAAATGCAAGGGATGCCTATTAGAAGAAATGCAAGGGGTGCCTATTAGAAGAAATGCAAGGGATGTCTATTAGAAGAAAGGCAAGGGATGTCTATTAGAAGAAAGGCAAGGGATGTCTATTAGAAGAAATACAAGGGGTGCCTATTAGAAGAAATGCAAGGGATGCCTATTAGAAGAAATACAAGGGATGCCTATTAGAAGAAATGCAAGGGATGCCTACTAGAAGAAATGCAAGGGATGTCTACTAGAAGAAATGCAAGGGATGCCTATTAGAAGAAATGCAAGGGATGTCTACTAGAGGAAATGCAAGGGATGCCTATCAGAAGAAATGCAAGGGATGCCTACTAGAAGAAATGCAAGGGATGCCTATTAGAAGAATGCAAGGGATGCCTATTAGAAGAAATGCAAGGGATGTCTACTAGAGGAAATGCAAGGGATGCCTATTAGAAATGCAAGGGATGTCTATTAGAAGAAATACAAGGGATGCCTACTAGAGGAAATGCAAGGGATGCCTATTAGAAGAAATGCAAGGGATGCCTATTAGAAGAAATGCAAGGGATGCCTACTAGAGGAAATGCAAGGGATGCCTATTAGAAATGCAATGGATGTCTATTAGAAGAAATACAAGGGATGTCTATTAGAAGAAATGCAAGGGGTGCCTATTAGAAGAAATGCAAGGGATGCCTATTAGAAGAAATGCAAGGGGTGCCTATTAGAAGAAATGCAAGGGATGTCTATTAGAAGAAAGGCAAGGGATGTCTATTAGAAGAAAGGCAAGGGATGTCTATTAGAAGAAATACAAGGGGTGCCTATTAGAAGAAATGCAAGGGATGCCTATTAGAAGAAATACAAGGGATGCCTATTAGAAGAAATGCAAGGGATGCCTACTAGAAGAAATGCAAGGGATGTCTACTAGAAGAAATGCAAGGGATGCCTATTAGAAGAAATGCAAGGGATGTCTACTAGAGGAAATGCAAGGGATGCCTATCAGAAGAAATGCAAGGGATGCCTACTAGAAGAAATGCAAGGGATGCCTATTAGAAGATTGCAAGGGATGCCTATTAGAAGAAATGCAAGGGATGTCTACTAGAGGAAATGCAAGGGATGCCTATTAGAAATGCAAGGGATGTCTATTAGAAGAAATACAAGGGATGCCTACTAGAGGAAATGCAAGGGATGCCTATTAGAAGAAATGCAAGGGATGCCTATTAGAAGAAATGCAAGGGATGCCTACTAGAGGAAATGCAAGGGATGCCTATTAGAAATGCAATGGATGTCTATTAGAAGAAATACAAGGGATGTCTATTAGACCACCACTCCCTTTGTAAAAAGAAACGCATACACACATTATGAGAAAAACAAAATATATATACTGTTTCTTGCTGCCTTCCACCAACATTACCTAGGTGACAGTGAATTATAATTTTTTTGTCAATATTCTGGCTCCAAAATTTTAAAAGAAGCCATTCCTGCACCTGGAGACTCTTCTTGCCATCTTTGTCAGTGTTATTTTATTAATATTGAAGACGAAAAAATTTGTTTTATTTAATTTCAACTTTGTTGGTTAAGTTAATAATTTAGTTTCATCATATCTATTTTTGGAATTTTTTTCATATATTTAGATTTTTTTATGTATTTGGATTTGTTTTGTATTCTAATTATTTTCAAATTGATTTGAAATTTGATTTTCGAAATTTGAATTTTGGAAGATGGCTATGTATATTTTATGTTATTCTGTTCTATTCTATTTTTTTCTATTACTTTCTATTCTATTATTCTCTTTTCTATTCTCTTCGATTCTATTCTGTTTTATTCTATACTATTTTATTCCTTTATTTTCTATTATATCCTATTCTTGTATATGCTATTGTATTCTTTTATATCCTTTCAATCCTGTTTTATATTATATTCTTTTCTACTCTGTTTTATTCTATTCTATTTTATTCTGTTTTATTCTATACATTTTTATTCAATTTTCTTCTGTTTTATTATATTCTATTTTAAGCTAATCTATTCTATTCTATCCTTTCATATTTTATTTTATTATTTTCTTTTCCTTTCTTTTCTTTCCCTTACTTTTCTTTTTTTTTTCTATTCTATAAAGCAGTCTAAGTAGGAATCATCATCTTGTATACCTTATAACTTTTTATACTTTCATTATATTTTCCTTTATTGCTAGCCCTTATACTTAACTGCGACTGATCTCAGTCCAGAGCTGTGCACGAGAGCAGCTGCTCCCTCCTCTCTTTTCCTCCTCATAGGCTTAGAGACAGAATTAAGAATCAATGGTTTTCACTGCCGTCAATCCCAGCCAATGAGGAGGAGGCAGGAGGCGTGGCTGAGCCATGCTTGGTGTGTCTATGGATGCACAGAGCCAGCTCGGGAGTGAGTCTTTATGAGTGCCCCCATAGCAAGAGGCTTGCTATGGGGGCCACTTGTTGAGGGGGGAGGAGCTCTATGCTAAACCTTTGTACGCAGGTTAAAATTACATGTTTGTTTGTTTTTTTTTAGTAAGATTTACAATCCCTTTCACCCTAGGTTCACATCTGTGTGGATGGTGCTGCTGCGGATCCGCTTAAAAATGCAGACACACGGGCGGGTGCCATTAGTTCTAACGGCACGTCGCCCACACTTGAAAACACAACCGCACTGGGAACCGAGGTTCCCGTGCGGGCTCCGTTTTCCAAAGTACAGGGACTTCTTCCCTGCATGTCACGGGCACAGGAGTCCATTCAAATGAATGGTCTCTCTTGCCCGTGCAAAACACGCCCCGCCCGGCCGCATATATGTGAAGATATGAAATGCTGAGGGAAGGCATAGATGTGAGGCAGTTGTATTTCTATGTAAATTACATCTAATAGGTATACCCGTAGCTGCGCATTCTTATCAATACAGGTTTGTGGATTATGACGTGAACATAAACTCATGCCTCATGCTTTTTTTTTATAATAACATTTCCTGTAATATTTCAGATTGCTTAGTTAGCTATTAAGAGCAGAGGATCTCAGATAGACTCCCAGGGGACAGAATGAGGAAGATAAAAAGGTGAAAGGTTATATTTGCAAACATACTAGTTATCCTATAAAATGTAAGGTGCATAAAAAGTTAAGTGCTTTCTATTCTTTGTAAATATTCAAACTTTGTTTGCCTATTATTTTAAAAGAAATGTCACTTTTAGGTTACGACAAGAACACTCTTCTTCCATTACGTCTTCCATTTTATCCACTTAGCTACCATGCTCTATCACATTTTACCCATGATCCCTTGTACCTTGCACACAACCTATGTTTAATCCTATCAAGCCTTTCCCCCCAGGGAATGAAGGATGAAAAGATGACACTCAGACAGGGGGCCTCCCAAGTTAAACCATGCGTGAGTTTTACATTTAAATCACATGTCTGTTAGCATATGACAGCTCCTGTCAAACTGCAGGTATTTCAGTTTTCACTTTTGCCTTGCATCAAGTAAAAACATTCTTCTTGAATGTATTACAAGTATGAGACACACATTGTTCTTTGAACAATATCTGATTCCTGATTACAATTTTTGTCAGGTTGCATTGTCCAAACATTTTGAAAAACAAAAAGGCAGACTTTTGTAACATGGCACGGTAAAAAATAAAGGTGGGTGTCAATAGTAGGAGACTAATGCAGCTGACATTTTTAATGGTAACCAAAATATTTTATTGTGATAAATGTTTTCTTTAGAAAAGAATACTTATCTCTTCTGCGTAAATCTAATCTTTGCTTTTCTTTTGATCTATACATTCAAGTTACAGTAGATGAGTCAAAACATCATTTCACCTTGTGGAAGTCAATTTTTCATTTATGGAGGAGTGCCTGTTACAAAATTTCATCTCACTTAACCACTTGCCCTCCAGAAGATTTACCCCCCCCCCCCCCCCCCTTACCAGGCCATTTTTTGTGATACGGAGCTGAGTTAATTTAACTGACAATTGCGCAGTCATGCAACACTGCACCCAAATGAAATTTATGTCCTTTTTTCCCACAAATAGATCTTTCCTTCGGTGGTATTGGATTACCTGTTTTTATTTTTTGCGCTATAAACAAAAAAAGACTGAAACTTTTGTTAAAAAAAACATATTTTTGACTTTTTGTTATTAAACAGTAACAAATATGTAAAAAATCTATTTTCATCATAAATTTAAGCCAAAGTGTATTCTAAATTACTAATTAGCACACTAAAAGTTCTAAATAAATAAAATAAAGTATCCCAAAGAAAAAACACTCACTTTCACCCTTGAAAGCTGCACAAGAAATTATAAAATCTTTTCTTTTCCAAATTAAATAAAATTCATAAAATGTATATATCCCCCTTATCTAAATAACCATAAGTTTAATTCCAAAAGACTATAGTCCTCTTTTTTTCTTCCAATTATTTCTTCCAAAAAATGTCTCTCTTATTTTCACTCTTCGTGTAATGTCCAAATATTCATGAACCTCAGAAACCAAAAAAACACACATCACATAAGGGAACTACCGCATGTTCCTACTTCCAAGATGGCCGCGGCTACACTTCCGGAAAAACGTCAGTGCGTCAGACGTCACGTGTTTCTGATGCGTTTCGTCACTTCCTGGACTTTTTCAGAAAAAGTCCAGGAAGTGACGAAACGCGTCAGCAACACGTGACGCCTGATGCACTAATGGTTTTAAGGAAGTGTAGCCACGGCCATCTTGGAAGTGGGAACATGCGGTAGTTCCCTTATGTGATGTGATTTGTGTCTCTGTGATGGGAAGCTGATATCCACAATTTTAAATGTAAGTTGCCAAATAAATTTTTATACTCTATGGTACCTTCTCTAATTGCCAATTTACTTATGAGGAGAATGGAGGAGGAATCCCAGGATTGATCTGGACCCAGGAGTCTGATGCCATCTCTTATGTTGTTTGACAAGATTTATTGAAACAGTATTGGGGTAATTATCCACTACTACACGAGTTGGAGTGTTGTTTGGTTTGGTGTAGTGGGTTGAAATAACATTATTAAAAGTGGTCACTTGAGTGGATCACGATTGTTTATTGCAGTGCTCACATATAGAGTTTTTTCACGATTTAGGATTTATTTATATATATAAATCTCCCTTTTTTTTTTTTTACCTTTCACATGCACAGTTTTAGTGTGTGATGTAATTCACAATGAATGGCACTATTTTCCTTTTGTATAAGGATAATACACTATGTTGAGTTTTTTTGGTTTCTGAGGTTCATGAATATTTGGACATTACACGAAGAGTGAAAATAAGAGAGACATTTTTTGGAAGAAATAATTGGAAGAAAAAAAGGGGACTATAGTCTTTTGGAATTACACTTATGGTTATTTAGATAAGGGGGATATATACATTTTATGAATTTTATTAGTTTGGAAAAAAAAAAGCTTTTATCATTTCAAAATGTATTCTGCTACATGTCTTCATATCTTTGCTAAAAAAAATCCCAATACATGTAAATTAATTGGTTTACGGGAAGTTATAGCGTTTACAAATGGTGATATATACTAAAATGTATTATTTTTTCTTTTACTAATAATGACGGCGATCAGCAACTTATAGTGGGACTGTGGCGGGCATTCTGACACTGGGGGTAACTGACCTGGTGTCACTGACATCCCCAGTGACACCAATACTGTGACAAGTGCTAATGAAAAGTACTGACACTGTACTAATGGGCAGGAAGGGGTTAACTTCTGGGGTGATCAAAGGGTTAACAGTGTGCTGTTTTATTAAGGGGGCTGTGTGTGTGTTTTACTGTAAGCACACTGCTTTGTATGGCTCTGCTATGCTGCACAGAGCCATACAAAGCAATGTGCAGGAACTTACAGGGGAAAGATCTGTATTGTTTATATACAGGTCTCTCCCCCATCTGAAATCCTCGGAGTATCTGAAATGGGCTAAACACAAAACCAAGTAAGCAGGGGTTGTAAAAAAAATATGGAGGAGGGGAGGGCAAAAATGTGCTTTATGGTTAGGAGCTTCAAGCTTTTGGATGTATGGAAGAGGTCCTGGTACAAAAGTTAATTTCACTTAAAAGACTTTTGGAAACATTTAATGGTTCCGAGCATCAAATACAGCCAACACATTTTGGCGGAAGAAGCCTGTCCCTTCTTTAGGGCTTGAGCAGTTGCTGTTAATAAAATCACAACAGAATGCACTAAGGGACTGGACATGTGCAGATCAGAAATGTTCAATTGTTCTGCATGCATTTGTGCATTGAAGACTTTAATTTTGTCATATTCATTACGTTGAACCAATTAATTTTCAGAATTTGTTTTGTATCTGCAACATTTATTTCGTATATACATTAGTCTGGGTGGATTTGAAAAATGTTGCAGTTTTTCGGGAGATTGCTATATATAATATATATAATATATTACCGATTCGGACAGATTTGAATCAGAAGGATTTGATATTTTCAGATGCTGATCCAACCCAGCAAGAGAAATGGCATGAGCTTATTGGATAATCTCAACTGCCATCATTTGCATCTGAATTAACAAATGGAACAAAATTCTGATCCATTCGATATCTGAATTATAAAACACATTTGAAAATTTTATTATTATTATTATACAGTATTTATATAGCGCCAAAGTGTTTGCTCAGCGCTGTACAGTAGCAAGGGGGACAGAACATGAGACAAGACGGTAACAATACAATACACGAGGGGTTCGAGGGCCCTGCTCTTTCGAGCTTACAATCTAGGAGGGAGGGGAAAGTGGTACAGGAGGAAGTGGCTGTGGGGGATAGAGTGGTGGGAGAAGTGGAGGAGATCAGTTGTTAGGTGAGGGTGAGGTAGGCTTCCCTGAAGAGATGGGTTTTCAGGGTGCGCCTGAAGGTGAGGAGGGTAGGTGACAGTCTGATGGATTGGGGTGGGGAGTTCCAGAGGATGGGGGAAGTCCTGGAGAAGTCCTGCAATCTGGCGTGGGAGGAGGAGACCAGGGAGCTAGAGAGTAGGAGGTCCTGTGAGGAGTGAAGGGTACGGGTAGGGTGGTATTTGGGTATCAGGTCAGTTAGGTAGTTTGGGGCGGCTTTGTGAATGGCTTTGTAGGTCAGAGTTAGAAATTTGAACTTGATGCGCTGGGCAATCGGGAGCCAGTGAAGGGATTGGCAGAGGGGGGTGGCAGATGTGGAGCGGTTGGTGAGGTGGATGAGTCTCACCACAGAGTTCAGGATAGACTGGAGTGGGGATAGCGTTTGTTTGGGTAGGCCAGTGAGAAGGGAGTTGCAGTAGTCCAGGCATGAGATGATGAGGGAGTGTACAAGTTGTTTAGTAGTGTCTGGGGTGAGGAATGTACGTATCTTGGAGATGTTGCGGAGGTGGAGCCTGCATTACCTTGATAGTGATTTGACATGAGGTTGGAAGGAAAGATTTGAGTCCACGGTGACACCCAGGACTTTGGCGTGTGGGGTGAGAGTGATGGTGGCGTTGCTAGTAGTGATGGAGAGGATGGGGGGGCTGGGGAGAAGACCAGGAGCTCGGTTTTGGACAGGTTTAATTTGAGGAAATGGAGCGACATCCAGTCTGATATGTCATTCAGGAGGTGGGCAATGCGGGCGGAGAGTGAGGGGGTGAGGTGGGCCTGAACTACTATCACATCATGTGACGTCATCTGAATGAAATGAATGAAACAAAGGAAGTCGTTCATTTTGTCATTCATTGACATTCATTACTGTGTCCATTCGGAGATTCGCATACATCTGAATTTCCAAAATACATTTTTGTTCAAAAAATGAATCCTAATGAAGCAAAATGAACATGTCTATAAGGGATGTCGGGCATATATCTCTAAAACCTCATATATGAATTAAAGCATCCAAACAATGTGATTATGCAACAGTGGTGAATACACTGCATACAACTTTAAAAGTCCATAATGTGTGCTTGATCCGTGTGTTTAGAATTTGTTCCCAAACAGGTGCTCTTTATTGCTTATATCCACATATATTCCTATAGGTGCTCCTCCACCAGAGACATACATATATACTCTCACCTCCTTTTATGACCCAAATTGCATAGGTCAAATACCTCCTTTCCCTTTTAACCCTGGAAGGTATACTGCATAGATGACTCCACTTTCCTCCTCACTCTGCTGCAAACGGTCCCATCTCCTCTTTATCCCACAAATCCTCCGCATATGTAAACAGAAACGCTTGCCATAGTGTAGTATATTAATATAGCATAGTTTATTAAAAAAAAAAGTGCACTCCCATTTAAAAGTGTGCTGCTGGAACACCACAGTAAAAAAAAAAAAACCTTGTTATAATGTATTTTCGATGTGTTCAGGAATTTCCAAGATGGCGACTGGTGAACTTCCGATTTAGTGGCTTGACTTCATCGGTTAAGGGTGTTTGCATTCACCCCTTTCCTCCATGATTGTGCACAGCGGGAGTCTGTCAGCAGGTCCCATCCAATCACAGCCCAGTGCTCTGTGTTGGAAAACAACACAGTTGCTCCTGCCAAAAATCCAGTGTTCTCCTGTATACTCTGCTGTGTCATCTCAGATGGTCTGATCAGCCCTGCCCAGGTTACCTCTGTTGATTATATATCCTCCCCTAGGTTATGAAGATGGAGTGAGTAGAAATTTTTCTGAATGTAGCACCCACTAGTGTGCATAGTTAGGTAAATTAGCTCAGGTCAGGCTTCTGTAGCCTCCCCCTGGTTCTGGAAGTTTCCAGAAACTTCTAGAAGCCAGTGGGCGGCGGTACAAAGGCTGAGTTTGACCAATGCCCAGGCAGGAGGCCTGGCAAGGTAGTAAGATCTGCCCGGGGGGACCCAATAATCCAGCGGCTTCTTATGTGGTAGCACTACATATAGTCCTAACACACTACCTGCTCTAGTGTGACCAAACTGCTCTTCCAAAGATGCAGTCCAGTGAGCATTGTCACCCTAGAACAGGAGGTGTTTCACTAGCAGAATCACTAGGTAAAAAAAAAAGCCTCAGAAATTAATGCAGCCAACTGGTGAGCTGAAAAATATTACTTTTTTATTCTTGGGTTTAGATACACTTTAAAGGAGAAGTACACCCTAGGCTCATTCTGCACTCCTGTGACACCTTTTCAGGTGACAGCAGGCAGAAGCCTGCTGTCAGCCTACGTCACAGAACCAGTCCAGGCTGTGGAAGGATCGCAACCATATGTCAGAAGCGGCACCTATGACCAGAGTCTGGAGCGGCACCTAGCTCAGCCTCTCATCAAGCCCTCCACTCCACAGCTCAGCTCTCCAGTAAGCACGGGGAGGGGCAGAGCAGAGAGCCGCGACTGACAGTCACCGCTCTCTGCTCACATCGGCCCTTAGAGCTGGCGGTGGACAGTTCCGATGCTGCATCCACCTAGGTAAGTATGATTTTAAAAGATATTTATATTTCCCTACTTCTCTTTTAAGGATCCATCATGCAATATGACACACCATGCACTTTCACTTCATTTCTATCCTCATTCTCTTTCCAGATTCTGTAACTGCAGCTGATAGAAAAGCAAATAGTTGAAGTATTATTCTGTGTTCAAGGCAAATTATTCATTTGTAAACCGGTTCTTTTCATGGAAGCCTCTAAAATCCTTGTCAGTGGATTGTCAGGTTTGGAATCCACCTTTAAGGCATGATCAAAGGCACACACATTTCCACTTGAGGTAAATATTCAGACAGCAATTTAGAGCTTCTACATTCAGTAGTATTAATGAAGATGCACTTGAAGGCTTTAAGATCTTCTGGTTAAGCTCATTGTGTGGGGATTCAAAATCCTTGTCAGTTTTCATATTCCCACAGGGCCGATGACGTCAACCCGCTAAACCGGAAGTTTACGAGTCGCCATCTTGGAAATTCCTGAACACATTGAAAATACATTATAACAAGGTTTTTTTTTACTGTGGTGTCCCAGCAGAACACTTTTAAATTTGAGTGCACTTTTTTTTTTTTATAAATGACGCTATATTTATATACTACACTATGGTAAGCGTTTCTGTTTATATATGCGGAGGATTTGTGGGATAAAGAGGAGATGGGACCGTTTGCAGCAGAGTGAGGAGGAAAGTGGAGTCATCTATGCAGGATACCTACTCGGGTCAAAAGGGAAAGGCGGTATTTGACCTATGAAATTTGGGTCATAAAAGGAGGTGAGAGCATATATGTATGTCTCTGGTGGAGGAGCACCTATAGGAATAAATGTGGATATAAGCAATAAAGAGTACCTGTTTGGGAACAAATTATAAAGGCATGGATCAATCACACATTATGGACTTTAAAAGTTGTATTTAGTGTATTCACCACTGTTGCATAATCACATTGTCTGGATGCTTTAATTCATATATGAGGTTATAGAGATATATGTGCGGCACTATTATATGACATATCTTTTGTGTGTGGAAACGCATGTAAGTGTCAGCAGCACTGGTATACACAGGAGATTGAGGAGTTATTTGTTGCTCTGAAGTTTTATTTGTACACATGTCTATAAGGGACCTGTGTTAAGGCTTGATGAAGACTAGTGTCTCTTGAACGCACTGAAAACTAGTTGTGACACTAGTTTTTGTCAAGCCTTAAAGTGTTAGTAAACCCAGGACCCTGCATTCACTTTATCTGGTCTCCCACAGTACACAGAACATGGAAATGCAATTATTTTAGTAAATATAAACTGCTAAATGCCTTTTCTCATCAGCAGTTAGATCAGTCTTTTGACGTCTTAGTGTTCAACACAACAAACACTTTACTCCTGCGCTAGGAAAGGACTCAGTAGACCCAATAGGAATGTTCTGGAATTTTCTAGAATATGCACTGCTTGCTGCCCTCAACAGACCGGGGTGGTCCGAATACACTGGATACAAATGGAGAAACAGAAAAAGGGCGTACCGACCTAGTGCGTTATCGTTTAAAATAATTTATTAAAGAAACAAAAATAGGTATCATACTCACAATGGACATAATAACACAGGCATGTCAAACTGAACAAGGTGTATGATCCAAACAACATCTGAGTCCATACGATGGAACCCTGGATGACCAACTGGCTAACGCGTTTTGAGGACACAACCCTTGGACTCTGAGGAAGAGGTTGTGTCCTTGAAACGCGTTAGCCAGTTGGTCATCCAAGGTTCCATTGTATGGACTTAGATGTTGTTTGGATCATACACCTTGTTCAGTTTGACATGCCTGTGTTATTATGTCCATTGTGAGTATGATACCTATTTTTGTTTCTTTAATAAATTATTTTAAACGATAATGCACTAGGTCGGTGCGCCCTTTTTCTGTTTCTCCATTTGTATCCAGTGTATTAGTGTTCAGCAGAGCACTGGTTACAGCTTGTAGGAGTTTTCATTTTGCTCTTGAAGGATGCAGAACCCCTGAGCTCTGTCTGGACAGTGCTGGTTGGCCCTGTGCTGATCACATGCACTCCCCCAAGAAAAAGAAAAGCCTCTCTAGCAATTCACACCAAACTGAGCATGTGCAGAGTCACTCCACACAATATATCTTATCAGGAGATAAGAGGGGGCACTGGAAGAAAGGGGGTATCAGAGAAGACAGGATCAAACAGCGTTTTTACACAGTGCAGAAGATTAACCCCTTAGATTCCTCAGTGAGTATATCATGAATGCTTTACTGCATATATAGTCTGATTTTACTGTTGTGGATTTAGTAACACTTTAACTCAGGTCCCTTAGTGCATTCTTTTGGGAGTTTATTAACATCAACTGCTCAAGCACAGTAAAAGGGGGGGCTTCTTCCTCCAAAATGCGTTGGCTGTATTTGATGCTCTAAATGCTTCAAAAGGTCTTTTAAGGGAAATGAACATTTGTACCAGGATCTCCTCCATACACATCCAAAAAATTCCCATCTGGTGTGTAGTCCCTTTGTCGCTATTAGGGAGGTAGAAGCCAAGGACCAGAACAGAGTCAATCCACACTATATTTTGATCATGAATCTGCTTAATTCAAGGAAAGAACACTATATGGTATATTCATCAGAGTTAATTTTGACCTCTAATAGTCCAGTGCTATCACACACACACATCAGGCAACTCAACCCTTCACTTACAAAGACAATGGTCATGGGATACGTTGAGAGGATGAATCTCCTAAATGGGTCCACAGATGGCAATACATACCTGACAGTGGACTGACTTCATTAAAAAAATGAGCTTTGGATACTGTAATAGAAGCTCAGTATGTTTTAGGCAAGAAGACTGTTGGATGATGCATGATCATAAATCTGAGATAAGGCTTACTACAAGATGTGTACTGACATGCACATGTAAATGTATTAGCTGCAAACTAGCTGCAAACTAATGTGTACACACATTTGTACACTTGCCACTAACATTGACGCCAGTTTATTTAAGCTAGATTGTGACATGAACAGATTTCTGAGTGGTCTTCAGCTAGTTCCTTCTTTACCTGCACCCTGACCTGCTATATTTGCCTTACTATGCATGACCCAGCTTGCCCCAGACCTGTGTCTGGATTCCTGCCTACCTGTTTGCTGACTTTGCTCCTGCATTATGATCTTGTACATCGCTGCCTAGCTGTGCACGGATTGCTGCTTGTATCCTAAATCAGCGTCTGCCTGATATCCCAATATCTTGCTGCCAGGCTGTTAATCACCTTATGGCTTGTACTCTGGTTACACTCCTGACTGATGATATAGTATCACCATGTTCTGGTCTCTGGTCCCTGTCTGGTGATCCATGGTCAATGGAATCCTTCAACCAACAGCTGGCTCTGCCTGCTAAACCAGCCCATATGTCACTCAGGGTCTTCACACCATCTGTCGTCACCAGGGGCGGACTGACAACTCTTTGGGCCCCCTGGGCAATAGGGGATCATGGGGCCCCTGTGTCCTTGCCCAAACTAAAAAAAAACTATGAAAAAGGTACCACAGGCATCTCATGGGGCCCCCTACTGACCCCCCCGGGCAATAGGGGATCATGGGGCCCCTGTGTATTTGCCCAAACTCAAAAAAGCCTATGGAAAAGTTACCAGGGGTATCTCATGGGGCCCCTTACTGACCCCGGGCCCTTGGGCAGTGCCCGGGTTACCAAATAGTCAGTCCGCCCCTGGTCGTAACTATCAGAGATGTTGGACAAGAGGTGCAAGAGAAGTCCCCTCTCCCGATTGATATCCACCAGGTATGTGATAAATACGCTTGACAAAAGTAACATGACAGGCCTCATACAAGCTTCCTTCCATGGCCCAGTCTCACTTATATTTGTCTACTGTGAACACATTTGAGCATTTACTTGAACATCCAGCATTAAGGACTATGATGATTGCAGATATACAGTACAAGGCTCTCTGCAGCTCAGCTTTCCCCTTTCTATCTACAAGCTTTTATATATATGCTTTAGAAACAATTGAGTACTGTCCGTGATACTTTTTTTATTTGCACTAACATACAATTTTTAGGACAAGCTTTCGGGGAGTGTCCCCTTCTTCAAAGTCCAATGCACTAATACGGCTACAATCACCTCAAGCATATATATGCTTTGAAATGGTTGACTGTACACTCTGTAAGACATTTGCCTTATAAGCCAGAACCATCAGTACCTTCAACAGAACATTCTGTTTTAGTTTTTGTGATAATAATCATATAACAAAAGGGATGAAGCCTTTATATAATGGCATCATCAATTATTGCTACCTAAAGCACAATGATGTCTAAATGTGGTCCTGTTCCAGGATTAGTAAGCAAAGCAATTCATTTTCCACGGATATACCTGATTAAAAGTAAAACTACTTTTAAACTACCTACACTGGAGACTGACAACCAGGGGTGGACTGACAACTCATGGGGCCCCCGGGCAATAGGGGATTATGGGGCCCCTGTGTCTTTGCCCAAACTCAGAAAAGCCTATGAAAAAGGTACCAGGGGCATCTCATGGGGCCCCCTACTGACCCGAGTTTCTAAATGGTCAGTCCACCCCTGCTGACAACTAATATAACTAATAAATACCACTCCATATTGTTCATACATGACATATTATTTAAATGCTGACGTGACTATAACTAGACTTTTTAAAATCCCCTTGATCTACATAAACCAAAGGACATTATGGGGTTTATTTACTAAAGCTGGAGAGTCCAAAATCAGACTCCCTTCTGCATAGAAACCAATCAGCTTCCAGGTTTCATTGCCAAAGCTTCATTGAACAAGCTGAGGTTAGAAGCTGATTGGTTTCTATGCAGAAGGGATTGTCTGATTTTGGACTCTCCAGCTTTAGTAAATAAACCCCGTAGTGTCTGATTTTTTTTTTAAACCCTAGCTGAACATCTACAACCCTAAAAACTTGTCTGCTCCAGTGTGGACTGGACACAATCTATATTGCATTTAAATACCCTAACGCTATGTACTCAACACAGCCGGTTGTCAGAGCTTCAAAAAAATATAACATTTAAAGTGCCTAATATATTTCATGTCATCTTCCCGTGTAGAAAGGGAAAAAAATTCAATAAAAATGGCGGACAGGATTGATCTTATTTCACAAATGTTTAGCTGGCTTTCTCCGACGGCCTTCAACAATTATTAATGTAGAAGCATGGCACCATGATGGTGGGTGGGAGATTAGTGAAAGGGGAGTCTGCAGTCAATATGTTGTGTAAAGAGGAGACTACGAGGTTTGCAGTTGGCCCTATGATTAGTTACTGAGTCCAGTTTAGATTAAATTACTTAACATATTGTGCAAAACCCTTCAAGTTTATCCTCACAGATGACTTCTTGCTCAGCTTTGAATATGTGTTTATTTCTTTATTCTGCAGAAGTTCTGCTTGTGTTCACCTTGTGGAATCATACTAGCATGCAGTTTAGTGATGCAGTACAGACTTCTCGACTGCTGAGAAAAACTGCCAGGGAGAAGAGATTACAGCACTAGTCTCCGTTTTCGGGGAGGCTGACGGTGCAGTTCACAGAGGAGCGCTGAGCAAACCTGACAGCAAGATTTAGAGGAGGTGAAGATGATAGAGAGGTAGAAGGGAGAATGAAATAGGGACAACTGTGATAGCTGAGTTACAATAAACTCTGGAGGAGAATGTTTAAAGTGAAACTCCAGGAGTATATAAAAAAATAATGAAAAGAATCAACTTTTGATTAAAAATTAGTATATGAACAGTATTTTTAGGTTCAGTTAATAGAAATACCTGAATGCACATCTTTCAGGCAAAGAGTTAGGGGTAGCACTAGAAAGCAATGAGGCTTTGATGGATGCACATTTGCTGATAGTGACGTACTAACAGGAGGAGAAAGCAGATTCATTTGAGAGATGATTTATCAGTAAGCTTTTACTCTTTCATTGTTCAGTCAGCAGACTGAGTTTCTTTGTTGTTGACCAAACTGTGCTTCTGATGTAGTTGAGGTCCTAGATCTGACTGTGCTGCCTTGCTGGGTGCCTAAATAACAAAACTAGAAGTACAGAATTAGGCAGGCCATAGACAGGCCGTTTATCTGCTGAATTTTCGGCCGATAAACAAAAAATCGGTTGCTGATGTTGCCACCCATGTCCACGAAAAACGGTTGTTTTTCGTGGATTTTCCAGCATGACTGATAAAAATAAATTAGGAAATCCACGAAAAACGGCCGACGGGCTGGCCCCACTTATGGCATGATTATCGGTCGATTTTTTCGTGCGGACGAAAATTCGGCCAATAAACGACCTGTCTATGGCCTGCATTACAAATCCTTTTTTATATAAACCTGTTCCATATATACCTGTATGTATTTAAACTGTGTGTTCAACTGTTTGCCTGAAGTTGTTTAAAAGTCGCTATACAAAATAGAAAAAGCAAATGCAAATGTAGTGGTACTTAAAAATATTCAGAGACTTAAAGGGTAAATTCACATTTCATGAAAGATGAAAAGGTAATTTAACTCCAATTATCCTGGCCACCTCTTTGCACCCTGCTGCAAATAAGGACTGTGATGTGATAGTCACATTCAGGGGCGGACTGACAACTCATGGGGCCCCCGGGCAATAGAGGATCATGGGGCCCCTGTGTCCTTGCCCAAACTCAAAAAAGCCTATGAAAAAGGTACCAGGGGCATCTCATGGGGCCCCCTACTGACCCCGGGCCCTTGGGCAGTGCCCGAGTTTCCAAATGGTCAGTCCACCCCTGCTGTGATGCCCCATGCTGATGGTGTAGCAGACCGTACACTGCACACTGCCATACACATCCCTGGAGTGAGTGTCAATCATAAGGATTTCAATGGCAAGAGTTCACTTGTCAGCATGACCACATAACCATCCTGATCAATGAAAAGTACTTCTTTCTTCTTGGGCACCTTCTTCTTGGACACCAAAAGAAGAAGAGAAGCTCTTTGATGACCAATGAGTGCTAGTCATTGCAGTGTACAGTTTATAGACCTATGCACCGTCAGCATGGGGCATTACAGCCATTATGTGTAGCTGAATCCAAGGGGATGGCTAGGATATTTTTTTATACTTTGCATACTAGCACATTATGGAAGACTTACCTTAGAAAGAAGCCCTCCAGCGGCGCACTGTCACCACTACATGAGGCTTCCATCTTTATCCAGTCTTCCTTCTGGGTCCGCAGGCTTTGGCTGCTTCAATGGATGAGCCACCGATGACGTCACTCCCATGCATGCATGTGGGAGTTTCAGCCATGGCATAAAGCTCTGAAGAAAGGGCTTGGGTATGCTATTCCATCAGAGCGCATACGCCATTATTGTCACTGGCTACTGCTCCATAGAATATCTCCTAAACGGTTCATTTTACCTACAGGTAAGCTTTATTATAGGCTTACCTGTAAGTAATAATTAGAGATGAGCGAATCGAACTTGGCGAAGTGGAATTCGTTTCGAATATTAGGAAAAATTCGATTCGCACCGAATCCGAATTTTAGCAAACTTCGGATGCACGAATCGAATTTTCCCCGATCAGCCGGCAAAAAGTGTCACTGCAGAGAGCTCCGCTATTTCTGACAGTTCTCTGACAGTTCCTTCACATTTACAGCGGTTGAAACATTGTATCTATTTGTTTCCATTTAGGATACAGATGTTTTTATTCGGAAACAAATAGATACAATGTTTCAACCGCTGTAAATGTGAAGGAACTGTCAGAGAACTGTCAGAAATAGCGGAGCTCTCTGCAGATACACTTTTTGCTGTACTGGAATTCTTCTTCTTTTCATTCTTCTTCTTCTTTTTATTCTTCTTCTTCTTCTTCTTCTTTTCATTCTTCTTCTTTTCATTCTTCTTCTTCTTCTTTTCATTCTTCTTCTTCTTTTCATTCTTCTTTTCATTCTTCTTCTTCTTCTTTTCATTCTTCTTCTTCTTCTTTTCATTCTTCTTCTTCTTTTCATTCTTCTTTTCATTCTTCTTCTTCTTCTTTTCATTCTTCTTCTTCTTTTCATTCTTCTTTTCATTCTTCTTCTTCTTCTTTTCATTCTTCTTTTCATTCTTCTCATTCTTCTTTTCATTCTTCTTTTCATTCTTCTTCTCATTCTTCTTTTCATTCTTCTTTTCATTCTTCTCATTCTTCTTTTCATTCTTCTCATTCTTCTTTTCATTCTTCTTTTCATTCTTCTTCTCATTCTTCTTTTCATTCTTCTTTTCATTCTTCTTCTCATTCTTCTTTTCATTCTTCTTCTTCTTCTTTTCATTCTTCTTCTTCTTCTTTTCATTCTTCTTTTCATTCTTCTTCTTCTTCTCCTTTTCATTCTTCTTCTTCTTCTTTTCATTCTTCTTTTCATTCTTCTTTTCATTTTTCTTTTCATTCTTCTTCTCATTCTTCTTCTCATTCTTCTTCTTCTTTTCATTCTTCTTCTTCTTCTTCTCATTATTCTTTTCATTCTTCTTCTTCTTCTTTTCATTCTTCTTCTTCTTCTTTTCATTCTTCTTTTCATTCTTCTTCTTCTTCTTTTCATTCTTCTTCTTCTTTTCATTCTTCTTCTTCTTCTTTTCATTCTTCTTCTTCTTCTTTTCATTCTTCTTTTCATTCTTCTCATTCTTCTTTTCATTCTTCTTTTCATTCTTCTTCTCATTCTTCTTTTCATTCTTCTTCTTCTTTTCATTCTTCTTCTTCTTTTCATTCTTCTTTTCATTCTTCTTCTTCTTCTTCGTCGTGCCCCGTGACTGCCCAAATGAGTGAAGTGTGCGGTGATTCTAAGATCGACGGCACTCATCTGCATGTCATACTGACTGACAGTATTATTTCTCTTCCCCAGCAGACTCCAAGGGCATTTAAATTAAAGGTACAGTGTTCTGCACTAATATAAAGGCTCTCTGAAGCCTAGAAACCCTTTTAATAAGTTAAATTCGCAGCGAATAAATTCGCATCGAATCGAATTTCTCCCGCAAATTCGGCGAATCAGCCGAATCGAATTTTTGAATAATTCTCTCATCTCTAGTAATAATACACAAAGTGACTTTACTACCACTTTAAATAAAATATAAACAGGTTTAGAAATGGGTGACGTAGCCAGGTTAAAAATAAAAGACCATTATGACGAGAGTGTAATAGATACATGAATCAACATTCTCCAATATTCTATGCTGCAGAACACTATAATTATAATTAAAGATTTAAGCCCAGTAGTTTTCAAAACTTCTATAATGGCCAAAAGAATGAAGCAGAGGGGTTAAATAAACAGACCTTTATAGTGAAGGTTACTCTTTAGCTGTGTCAAACTTTCTGAAAACTAAAGCTGGCCATAAATGTTTCAAATCTCAGCCTGTTTAGCAGGGAACGGCCGAGATTCACACCATCTATGGCAGGCTGATTGTACCCAATTCTATTGTTGTATGGTTTGGGTATAACCAGCCTGTTGGATTTCTGATGCAATTATTGTCAGCAGCTATAGTCACCAACAATAATCACTGTGTTCTCCCATCAAGGATGGCTCCCCCCATGGCCCCTGCCGGGAGATAACAATCACTCCATGGGAGGGACACAGTCAGTGTTGATGGGGGAATCAAGTTATTTTGTTTCCTGCAACCCATGGTTGCAGGAGAGAAAATTGCATCCTGTATGGCTGGCTTTACTCTGTAAATTAATCATTAAATACTTCCCTTGCTGTATGTGAAAATGAACACCATTTCATTTTCAAGAAAATCTCCTGTGATATGGCTTCTGAAACTGATACTCTGGGAGCATCGAATTGCTGTGTTCTCAGCTGAGCTCAGTGGTTCCTCTCATCTACCGCCACATACAGAGCTAGTTAACGATGTAGAGGTCAGATGAAGGAACCAATAAGTTCAATGGGGGGCACACTCCTGGAGAGTTTGGCTTCAGAAGATACCTTTCAAGTTGGTCTTTCTTTCACACAATGGGGTGGTGTGGTCAGCAGCAGAGGTAAGTATTCACTTTCTTTTACAGAAGCCTTCCTCAGCTTGGGTTCGGTGAAGCCATAATGTTCTTCTTAAGGTTCCTAGGTGTTCCTTGAGCAGTGAGCAGTGTTGTACTGAATTCCTATTATATGGTAACAACATCGAAGTAGCAGGAGCATTGGAGCAGTGCAGCCTTTCCTTTACTTTCTCACATAAGTAACCACTGACATCAATATTCCCACTGGCCACTGACCCCCAGTTTGTGGAGGCACTGCACTTAGATCACTAATGTAATAGGCATTCTTTCCACTGACTACTAGTATAAGAGAACCATCCCCTCATTGACCACCATGTTGTGTGCTAATATACTGTAAGTAGTTCCCTGAAACCTGAAGATTATTACAAGGGTGTCTCCATGGTGGAAATGTTGAGGTGGTTTTACAGGGTTAGATTAATATTTTTAACCCGTTTTTTTTCTGAGAACTATACTTCTCAGGGAAATTCTGTCTGCAGTTCTCAAAACCTTAAGGAGTTGCACATGACATGCTCTCAGGTAACTTTGAGCTCTGACTTAGTATACAGCACCATGCATTTGACTCTTCACAGCCTTGACCAAGACTTTCATTCTAGTTCTACATGTACATTACGAATTCCTGTCTTTGGGCCAAGAGTTGTCAATTTTAAAGGACAGGTAGTCCTGAGCACTTCTCTTTACACATCTTCATTTTTGTCACTCCCTCCTTCTTATATCTTGTTGTGAACGACCCAGCTTTCAGGCCACCACTACAAAAACATCCAAATTTGTAAACAAAAATATGTGTTGACTGGGGCCACATCCATCTACTGCTGTAGAAAGGATCGGTAAGCAGCGTCTCTTCTTTTTGGTCCACCTCTGTGACCAAGCCCCGGTGGCCAGGGCAAAACACATCAGCAGGCAAGTCTGGAGTGGCTTTGGCTAAGGCCACATCCATCTACTGCTGAAGCATTGGGTAGGTGAGTGGTGTCTCTTCTTCTTCTCAAAAAATCTTTTACACTGTATGTATTAAATACATTGGTATGGGCAATTAAACATATTTTGTATAATCTATTGACTGAGGCCTCCCTCCTTCTTCTCTACTTCATAACTATTAGACTAACCCCCATCTTTCAAAATGTTTCTTTTGATTCATCCCTGAACCCAGTGCTTCTAGTTTGTCACCAAGCTGTACTAACAAACTGTACATTATTATTTTTATTTTATTTCATTGGCCAAATGTTACAGCCACTATTCTAGTCAATAGCTTTCTGACATTAAAAATAAAATAATAAAAAACAAACTTTTTGTTAGATCAGGAAATAGTCAAAAGCCTTGCCATTTTTTTTCAATCGGCTATATGTCTTCTGCAGAACTTATAGGCAGCATACATGGCAAGCTGACAATGCTGCTCCTAATTGTGAGACAGCGGTTTAGCACTGTCAGCCTGCAAAATAAAGGGCTGTTACTGGAAAAATGTCCAACTAAAAAACTCTGCAAATGATTCCCAAAACATGATTTTCATGATAAGACTGTATAAAGAGAGGCATGATGACAAACATTGTTTGAAAAATTGGTTGAAGAATAGGTTGTACGTACACTTTACATATTTTTGAATATGTGTGAGTTTTCAATGGAAGAACTAGAGTGTAATTGCAACTGCAGAACTTGCCCAGCCACTGCACAGTAAATGCTCTGTACTTTTTGCATACCTAATTGAAAAAAAAAAAAAAAAAATCTCAGTTTTAAGTTAGTGTTCAGTTATGAGAACTCCACGATTCAATAAATGTCATTAGTGCATACGGAATGTTTATTAAATTCAGTACACATGAATATTTAGCATAAGAATTAGTAGGTAAATCAAGCATGTGTCTGAATTTGCTCTGTGCAAACATTGCTGAGTTTTCATGCTGTAAAGTACATGTCTGTGTAAGTCTTGTTAAAGCAACCAAATCCTACAAATGTCATTGTGTATGTGTATATGCTGCTATGAGTTCTGCTGTTTTTAAGGCGCATGTCAAGCCAAAAGATTTCATTTTGGAAACACTGGGGCAATCTTAGAACCTCCATTGGGTTTTTAGAGTTATCTCTTGCATTTTGGAGAGATTTCCCCTCTCTTCAAAGTCCTGCTGACAATGATTTCAGCAAACAGGGAGTGAGAGGAACTCTCCAACAGCACAGATGGAAATACAAATACCGTATTTTCCGGCGTATAAGACGACTGGGCGTATAAGACGACCCCCCTACTTTTCCTGTTAAAATATAGGGTTTGGGCTATACTCGCCGTATAAGACTACCCCCCTCTTCCAACCAATCACGGCAAGCAATGTACCAGTATTTTCTGTGCACACTGTGCACACTGCATACAAAGCCTGCTTGGATTGGGTGGGTCAGCTCTCCCTGCCTGCCCAGCCCTGCCTGTCTCCAAGATACCATAAATTGCACAGAACTGCCACAGACATTATAATATTAATAATTACCGTATCTCATAGAAGTTAAGGGGACAAGGTCGGATGCAGCAGTACCATACCGGTACTTCCGAGCTGACACTTCTGCACATGTCTAGGGCAGCAGTAGACGATCACTGATCACCATTCCTCGCAGAACTGCATGAGACGTCGGATGCAGCCGTTCAGTGCTCGATTGATCGTGACTGAAACTGTGACATGCGCAGAATCACTGTGTATCTCTTCTCTGCATATCACAGTTTCAGTCAAGCTCAATCGAGCACTGCTGCATCCGACGTCTCATGCAGTTCTGCGAGCTACGGTGATCCGCGATCGTCTACTGCTGCCGAAGACATGCGCAGTAGTGTCAACCCGGAAGTACGGTAAGGTTTCAGCACAGCACCCGGCGTATAAGACGACCCCCGACTTTGTAGACGATTTCCAGGGGTTAAAATGTCGTCTTATACGCCGGAAAATACGGTACCTCTTCTGTTGAGTAAGGCAAGACTCTAACCCATGGAACCCTTCAACACGTATTTATTCAAACTCTTGAGGCAAACAAGATAATTTGGCGGGCTCACTGACTCTGGTGGGAATGCTCACTTGAAGCAAGGCTCTCCTTCAATTGGTACAAAAAATTTGTCTCAAACTATAAATATACAACAGGAGAACCAAACCAAATGATGAAATAATCCAAATTGATTTGAAGGCTAAGTTCACCTTTTGTAAAATAAATAAATAAATGCACACGATTTTGCCTGTAAAAAAATGTGCATTTATTATTTTTTTAAGCATGGAGTCTGCAAAGCATTGCACCCACAATCAGAAGATTGCAGGTGTAATGTCAAGCTACTACAGAAACTCCTGACAGCTGTCTGTCTATACCTCCATAGGGCAGACAGTTATTCAGCTGCAGGAAGTGTCAGAGAACTATCAGCCATCTGCTGCAGTGTCAGATGAGACTTGTAGTTCATTCATTCATTCATTCATTCATTCACAGATCATTGTGAATGAATGATGTGGCTGTGTGGGCAGAGCCCTGCACAACTGCATTGTTTTTAAATTGTGACAGAGGGTGCCATGCTGCTGCTTTAGTAACATGTTACAGGTATGTTACACCCTAAATATGGGTGTAACATGTAACATGTTACTAAAGGTGAATTTATCCTTCAGTGGTCTATAGTACGGCAAGATTACATAAATAACCAATGCATTTCAATGGTGCATGTTGGACAAATGCTAATTAGAGAAGTGCTCAGTAGGGTATCACACCAATGTTGATTAGAGCAATTTTCAGTGGGGCATGGTGGGTCGATGTTGATTAGAGCAGTGCTTAGTGGGGCATCATGGACTAATGTTGATTTGAGCAATGAACAGTGGGGAGTGGTGAACTGTTGTTGATTAGAGCAGTTCTCAGTGGGGAGTGCTGGACTGATGTTGACTAGAGTAGTGCTCAGTGGGGCGTGGTGGAACAATGTTGAATAGAGCAGTGCCCAGTGGGGTGTGGTGGAATGATGTTGATTACAGCAGTGCTCAGTGGGGCGTGGTGGACTGATGTTGATTACAGCAGTGCTCAGTGGGGAGTTGTGGACTGATGTTGATTACAGCAATGCTCAGTGGGGAGTTGTGGACTGATGTTGATTACAGCAATGCTCAGTGGGGAGTTGCATACTGATGTTGATTAGAATAGTGCTCAGTGGGGTGCTGTGGACCAATGGTGCACAATGTTGAAAGAGCAATGCCTAGTGGGGAGTGGTGGACTGATGTTGATTAGAGCAGTGCTCAGTGGGGCATGTCTGAACAATGTTGATTAGAGCAGTGCTCAGTGGGGTGGGGTGGAATGATGTTGATTACAGCAGTGCTCAGTGGGGCATGTCTGAACAATGTTGATTAGAGCAGTGCTCAGTGGGGTGTGGTGGAATGATGTTGATTACATCAGTGCTCAGTGGGGAATGGTGGACAGATGTTGATTTGAGCAATGCTCAGTGGGGAGTGGTGGACTGATGTTCATTAGAGCAGTGCTCAGTGGGGCATGTCTGAACAATGTTGATTAGAGCAGTGCTCAGGGGGCATGTTAGACAGATGTTGGTTAGAACAGTGCTTTGTGGTGCATGTCGAACCAATGTTGATTAGAGCAGTGCTCAGTGGGGAGTGGTGGACTGTTGTTGATTAGAGCAGTGCTCAGTGGGGGGTGGTGGACCAATGTTGATTAGAGCAGTCCTCCATGGCTTATGGTGGCCCAATGTTGATTAGAGCAGTGCTCAGTGGGGAGTGGTGGACTGATATGTTGATTAGAGCAGTGCTCAATAGGGTGTGGTGGACTGATGTTGCTTAGAGCAGTGATCAGTGGGGCGTGGTAGGCTGATGTTGATTAGAACAGCCTTCAGTGGGAGGTGTCTGACCAATGTTAATTAGAGCAATGCTCAGTGGGGAATGTTGGAATGGTGTTGATTAGAGCAGTGCTCAGGGAGCATATTGGATTGATGTTGATAAGAGCAGTGGTCAGTCATGGGTGTGTAACGCTGCAGAAGAGCTGGGTTTTCTGAGAGCTGTGATTTTTAACTTTGGATGCAGCATTTAGCTAATAAAAAAATTGAAACAGATCCATATTAATGACTGTATGCACAGCCTGCAATACAGTGGAAAACAGAGACAACAGAGTTAGCTTCAAGAGCCTTCAAGACTGAAGGCTCAGGACCATAAAGGTGGCTTAGTAAAGTCCACAGTGGAGTACTCTCTCCTGGAAGGGCCCTATCTGTATGTTACCACTATTGCTCCATACAAAAGCCTTATACCCCTCTCTAACTATACTGAAAAGACTGCCCAGTGTACTACTAGGAGATGCCCCACATTCATCTTATCAATCTACAACCATTGCCACCAGAGTTCACCTCTCTTCACTGTGTGCATAGCAAATAATTCTGTTCCATGCATACCTTGGCAATAAACAGATGTTCTGATCACAATACTGTATCATGTCAATAAACACTGTACCTGTGCAGAAGGAGTGTGTGTACTCCGCTAAGACCAAAGTGCCTCTCCAGCCACCGATACCATTGTGAGTACATTACTACAACAAAGAACATTACACAGCAGGGCTCCCTACACATAGCAGCTCCTTACAATTTTTCTGGCAGAATTGACTATCATATCTGCAAAGTTTTAAACTTTGCTTCTGCATAAAATACATTTTTTACGCTTTACTGGTCCTTTTAAAGAGCAAACAGTAATTTAGTCAAAAAAGAGTTAACGGAAGATACAGCAATGAGCATCTTACTCTCTGTTGCATTATTGTCTTTCACGAGGTCCAATTCAAGACATTTGGAAGAGTTCACAGCATATTTTCCATTTAATAACAGCCCAGAGATTGATTTTGTTCCCTGCTATTTGAAAACAAAATGATGGGCGATGAATGGTGCAGCTGATATTGCTTTCCAGTGCTGTGTATGGCATGTATGAAATTTCCGGCTCATTAGCATATAGAAAAGATGTATGTGAAAGGTCTGGCCTTCAGGGACCACACACGTTTATATGAAGGATGTGTTGGTTCAAATTCACAGGAACTGTGCAGATGTGGGGATACAAAACAAGTGTCGAGCCTCGGCATTATGATGAAACAAAAAGATATTTTACGCTAATGCTAATAGTGTTCCACATGTGATAGTATTTCAACATTCTATATTAAAATAAAACCAAAAACGCTACACTGCTGTTAAATGTATATTTTATTCAAGTACTAATGACTGTTCAAGCTTGCTAAAAGCTTTTTTAAAGGGACTAGTAAGATCTGTAATGCATCTAAACCCAAGAGCAAAAATGTAATATATTTTAGCTTACAAGTACTTAGAGAGTTACTCATCTCCCCCCACCTTCATTTTTCCCTCTGGCGTAACCTGTACGTATGACGTCATTGCGTATTAATGTCGATCTGTGTGTTTGCTGGCCATTCTTGGCGTTCTATATGCCGGAGGCATCACCTTTCCACATTGCTTTTATGTAAGCTTTTTTTATCCTTATTTCACATTTATGTGGATAATTTTAATTAAACAAGAGTTTTTTTAACGTACTTCACCATGGATGGGTCTTTGTTTTTTACCCATTGATGACATCTGCTATTGGGTTCACGAATCAGCTGTGGTGAAGCCAAATCTGTACATTATTTATTGAGCTCAGCATGACAAAACAAGTGACCATTTATAATGTAATGGTCCAACTAGTCTGGTAAGAGGCCCTTTTATATAGTAGTGGAAGTTCTCATCAGTAGCACATTGTTTGGCACTAAAGTGATATACAGTGGCAATAAAAAGTATGTGAACCCCTTGGGATTACGTGGAGTTTTGCATGAATTGGGCATAAAATGTTCTCTGAACGTCATCTAAGTCACAACAATAGAAGAACACAGTCTGCTGAACATAATAATTGCAGGAAAACGTACGACCATCTGTCCGCCAACTGAAGCTCCGCAGAGGATGGGTGATGCAATAGGACAATTACCCAAAGCATACAAGTAATTCAACAAAACAATGGCTGCAACAGCACAGAATACGCCTTCTGGAGTGGCCCAGTCAGAGTCCTGACCTCAAGCCGATTGAAATGTTGTGGCATGACCTTAAGAGAGCGATTCACACCAGACATCCCAAGAATATTGCTACACTGAAACAGTTTTGTGAAGAGGAGTGGTCCAAAATTACTCCAGATCGTTGTGCAGGTCTGATCTGCAACTACAGGAAAGATTTGGTTGAGGTTATTGCTGCCAAAGGAGGGTCAACCAGTTATTAAGTCCAAAGGTTCACATACGTTTTCCTCCCTGCACTGTGAATGTTTACATGTTATGTGCAATTAAACCATGGCAACATCTAATGTTTGTGTAGTATTATGTTCAGCAGACTGTGTTCTTCTATTGTTGTGACTTAGATGACGTTCAGAGCACATTTTATGCCCAATTCATGCAAAACTCCACGTAATCCCAAGGGGTTCACATACCTTTTCTTGCAACTGTAATTGCATCTATAACTCTCACCTGTGGATTGGATATTTCTTAGAAAGAGGAGCTCCAATAGAGAGACACTTTAAGAGATTGCTGTTATCTTTACAAATAACCCAGTAACGTTGTACCAAGATGCTGCCATTAAAGCAGTAGTAAACCGCTGAAATAAAAATTGGTCTTATGCAGGTCTAAGCCATAATATGCTAGTATGCAACACATACTAGTGCATTATGACACATTTACCTGCATATGGAGTCCTTCAGTGCAGCGTTGTCATGGCTTCCCCAGTGCTGCCATCTTCACTGGGTTTCGGGTTCATTAGCTAAGGCCATTTGAATGTCTAGGGCTGAGATGACATCATGCCGTGGCACGGCACTTTGCATTCAAGGGCATACTGTATGCTCATGTTTAAGAGATATTATTATTATTATTATTATTACATCGAGTTTATATAGCGCCAAAGGGTTTGCTCAGCGCTGTACAATAGGGGGGACAATACATGGCACAGTACAACAAAAACAGACAGCGTACGAGGGGTAAGAGGACCCTACTCTTTCAAGCTTACAATCTAGGAGGGAGGGGGCAGTGGAACAATAGGAAGTGGCTGAGGGGGATGAAGTGGCTGAGGGGGATGAAGTGGCTGAGGGGGATGAAGTGGTGGGAGGAATGAGGGAGAATGGCCATTAGGTGAGGGTGGGGTAGGCTTCCCTGAAGAGATGGGTTTTGAGGGAGCGCCTGAATGTGAAGAGGGAAGGCGACAGTCGGATGGATTGGGGCAGTGAGTTCCAGAGGATGGGGGAGGACCTGGAGAAGTCCTGCAGGCGTGCATGGGAGGAGGATACCAGGGAGCAGGATAGAAGGAGGTCCTGTGAGGAGCGAAGGGTACGGGTAGGGTGGTACTTGGGGATCAGGTTGGTGAGGTAGTCAGGGGCAGTGTTATGAACGGCTTTGTAGGTCAGGATTAGAAGTTTAAATTTGATGCGTTGGGCAATCAGGAGCCAGTGGAGGGAGAGGCAGAGGGGGGTGGCAGAGGTGGAGCGGTTGGTGAGGTGGATGAGTCTGGCCGCTGAGTTCAGGATGGTCTGGAGTGGGGAGAGCCTGCACTTGGGTAGGCCAGTGAGAAGAGAGTTGCAATAGTCAAGGCGTGAGATGATGAGGGAGTGTACAAGAAGTTTGGTGGTGTCTGGGGTGAGGAAGGCACGTTTTTTTGGCAATATTGCGGAGATATTCATTGTCACTACAGGTAAACCTGATTGTAAGCTTACCTTGTAGGTACAAGTTAAAATAGGGGCTTAACTACCACTTTAAAGAGCATGAGTGGTCTGCTAAGATCACTTGTGTGCACCAGAAAACTTTAACAAACCTGTAGGTTACAGCCACTTATGTATTCCAGCCAAATATTGACCTTCTATAATTAGTTAACCCCCTTCTGTTGGCAATCATAAGGTCACCTATAATTATTCACTTTTTTCTCCTCAATTGGCAATGCTCTCCTGTTATTAAAGCCCGTGAACATCGAAATCTTTAAATACACATCTAAGCTCTAAGTAATGAGAAGTTGCTTTAATTTAATTTACAAAGACAAAATGTTGCTTTGTGTTTCTGTTAATTCACTTAACTAAGGGAAACACTGCCTTTACCTTGCCTGCCTTTTGCGGAATAAAAAACTCTCATCTGTGATGAAAATAAGCCAAATGTTTATTAACTAGTAAATCACTACTCAGATATATTGTTTCAATAAAAGCTATAGAAAGGCCGCTCTATTTCTGAGTCGCTGTTTAAATCTGTAAGCTGCCACATGCTGCAAGAGGAAGCCTTCCTGTAATACACAACATGCATATGAGTTTGATGAGATAGAACTTAGCTTTAGGGCCTTGATGTAAAATTACTCGCAAACTTTGTCAACTTATTTGTTTTTTTGCTTGAGGCTTGACAAATTAGATTGTAAGCTTTACGTGGCTGGACATCTAGAATAAATTTAATATATTGAGTTGAGTATATTGTAATCTCTATATTAAAATTCATAATCCTTCTTGAAGTTGATATTAACTGGTGTTATGCCGTTAAGAATGAAATAGATAGCCTTTTATTGAAGGTAACAAGTCATTTTTCAGGACTCTTGCAAAAACTATGATGAAAGTAATATTGGTATGGGTTTGATTGGGATGATTTGCATTATATATAAACTCCATTGAAAAAAATCTAAAATAAATTTGAAAATGTTAATGTCATTGCGTAAGTACATTTTGTATTCTATATTTATAAGCCTTTTCCATAACATTACAAGCAAAGGGAAACAAATGGAACAATCCATCACATGATCATTGAGGTTTCACATGGGTTAAACTGCAATAGCTATCTGGGGAACAATCCAGACTATGAAGTTGTTCAAAAAGAGCCCCAAAGAAAGCATTTTTTATCATAAAGTCAGACGGAAAACAATCCTGAACTCAAGGATACAATGGTGAAGTGGTAGATATGACAGTAGAGATCCAGAGGCCCTTTCTCTTGTAAATTAACATGTTCTGGTCCACATAAAATCTGTAGTGTCATGTTAACAAGTATATTGTATGATCAGGAATAAGACATTTAAGGGGGAGTCCCAGTTATGGACATTAGCAAGATGCAAAAGTCATTTTCATTATGTTTAAATCCACAGCTTTTATTAACTGCTTAACACCAAGCTGCCACATATGTGTGTAGCACCCTCCTAGAGTAGGCTGCTAGGAAAATGTTGTTTGGCTGTCTTGTAATCAGAGAAGCAGGGGATTGATTGGTTAGGACTGCTCAGTGTTTCACAGGCTGCTGCTCTGTTACTTTCTCCTCTCTTCTAGAAGATTCTAGAAACATAGTGGAAGGAAGGTGTTAGGTGCCGCCTGGCAGAGTCTCTAGCAGCCCACTGCATGGATTTCCTCAGGGCGCGGGGTCTAAGTCCCAGCCTGCTGTTCACCAGGGCCCCTGATGGTGGGGATGGACTTGGTGCAGACTGGAACCAGGTCGCGACCCCCGAGTGCGTCCAGCGGTGGTAGAGAGTACTGGCAGGGGAGTGCAGGGACGGAATCTGATTGGAAGAGGCAGACAGACCTACTGGTATGATCTGAGCGGGATGGATGGATGGTCGGGTGAGGTATGCGTGGTCAGACAGGCCGGGTCGGTATCGTGCGAGCAGCGAGGTACAGAAGGAGCGAGCAGAGGATGGTCAGGTCACAAGCCAGGTTCAGCAGGATGCGGGCAGCACAGTACCAGGGGTCAAGCAAAAGAGTAGTCAGGCAAACCAGGGGTTAATCAGGAGAATAGCAGGATCAGGAACAAGCAGAGGTCGGCAACGGATACACAGGAACACAGGATCAGGAACAAGTAATAAGACCAAACGGCAATCTGACATACCTGATTCCACATTTAATTAGCCCGCCTCGCGCTGTCATTGGTGCCAGGTGCGTGACCGCGATCGCGAGTGCGCATGTGCGAACCTCGCCACCGCCGTGCGTGCCCAGGTCCTATCGCTCGCCTGGTGGTAAGTGCTGGTGTTCTGCGCATGCGCCGCCCGACACGATGCCGCAGAACACCCGCGTCCTGACAGAAGGACTATTTAATGGACTCCAGACAATCCCTGGGGAGGTGTGCCCAGTAGGTGGTGAGAGAGCCCATAAATAGTTTGAGGCCTGAGCAGCTGGATGCAGTGTTCCTGGGTCCAGTCCTGCATGAGGAGAACCCTCTGCAGGGGCTCTGCTCCCGGGGCAGTAGTGCTGGAGAAGACTTTGTGAAGAAATCGAGGTCCCAGCTAAGCTTAGCTGGGGGGGGCTATTAGGGTCTGGAGAAGCTCATGGGAGAGACCCATCAGGAAGTTGGTTGGGAAAAGTCCAGCTGTCCTATGGTGGTGTGAGTCTACATCTTCCTCACTAGGAAGAGCTTGGTTGATATCCGCTACCGATGATCCTGTGGCTAAGAGAGTAGCTGACCTTCAGTGCTGGAAGAAAAGTGACTGTGTGCAGCATTGTTAAACTTTGGAAAGAGTACAGGTCACCTACAGCATACGAGATCCTGTAGGCCGATCAGCAGTTTGTGCACTGCAGCCAGAAAGAGAGGAGTCCTCAGGTTTTCCAGTTCTACAGTTTTGGGATATCCCATGCTCCCTATCCCTATCCAAGTTCATCGTTCCTAATAAAAACCCTAACAAGAACCCCTAGTCTGTTTTCTGAACCAGTGAAAGAAAGAAAAACATGCTGTTTTCCTGGCTGTGTGTGCCCTAAGGGGGAAATGGGACCCAATTCACTAGTAGCTCTTTAGAGGGTGCGCTACATGTGCGTGCATCTGATGTTTCTTGTTTGTGCTGGGAGTGAGTTCACTCAGAACCCCCAGCAAAGTAATTGTGTTGTTTCCCACAACTTCCTGGGTACTGTTTATGATCAGGGGACATTAGGGTTGGGTTCCCCATCACACGATTACTGTGACAGGAAACCACCATGTTCACATGGTCGGAAAGCCCATGTCACGCCTTTGGCATTACGAACTATTGAAGGGAGAGCTCTCTGACTGCAAAGGGCTGAAAAAGACCTGGCGATCCTGCCATCAAGGTCTTTGCTCTGACACTTCCTGTTAAAGGGTGACGACCCTCTATCTACATCCAATTGTGCACCTTAGTTGTCTTCCTGACACAGATCCTTCCAGTTACACAGGTATGGTTCACTGTTGTCACCATCAGGAAACTTGCTCTGAGAAATGCCATGCAGCTATCACCGGAGGCTGCAGGAGATTAGCAACACTGAGATACAAGGATGTCATGCCTTTGGCATTACGAACTATTAAAGGGAGAGCTCTCTGTCTGCAAAGGGCTGAAAAAGACCTGGCAATCCTGCCATCAAGGTCTTTGCTCTGACACTTCATGTTAAAGGGTGACGACCCTCTATCTACATCCAATTGTGCTCCTTAGTTGTCTTCCTGACACAGATGCTTCCAGTTACACAGGTATGGTCCACTGTTGTCACCATCAGGAAACCTGCTCTGAGAAATACCATGCAGCTATCACCGGAGGCTGCAGGAGATTAGCAACACTGAGATACAACAAGGATGAAAAAAATATTAAAAGCGCGTCCAACCATCTAGTAGCTGGTCTCCCTTTTCTCCCGGTTAAGCAGTATTGTATTAAAATAAAAAATACTGATTGTTCATGATACACAATATTTTGACAAACCAAATGTCATTCAGATAGGGTTCAGTTAGGGATTACATCCACAGTAACATCATATTATTAAATATTAAGGTTGCGATCAGTCACCTCTGGGCACTATGGGCTTGATGGAAATCTAGAAAGCAGCAATGTCAAATCCTCTGCCTGCCACCAGGGTGGTCAGATCAGATCAGTAGAAGGCTCTTACTTATAGTGACACTGATACAGTAAATTTTATAATGCTCCAGGTGAAGACCTTTCACATACATCTTTTCTATATGCTAATGTGCCTGGAAATTTCATACATGCCATACACAGCACTGGAAAGCAATATCAACTGCACCATTCATCGCCCATCATTTTGTTTTCAAATAGCAGGGAACAAAATCAATCTCTGGGCTGTTATTAAATGGAAAATATGCTGTGAACTCCTCCAGATGTCTTGAATTGGACCTCATGAAAGCAGATGATGCAGTGGAGAGCAAAATGTTCATCCTTGTATCTTTCCTTAACCCTTCTAGGAACAGATTACTGTTTCCTCTATAAAAGGACTAGTAAACCTAAAGCGATACTATAGTGATCGTAAAAAATTTCTTTTTTTTTTCTTGTTCAATTATTTCATTAGAGCAGATTGTTAAGTAAAACAATACAGTTTGGTCAGGAGAATATAGTGATAAAAACAAACTGTTCATTTGTATACATCCACAAATAAGTATAACAGAACATCCCATTAAGTACAATAGTGGGATGGGATTAAGGTACAACAGTAGAGAAAAGAACTGTGAAACATAAAGGGAGTCTAAACTCCCCAAACTAAATGAGTTGCTTAAGTACTCAATGGTCAACAGTTGGTAGCAAATGTGGACAGTGGATAAAAGCTTATGAAGAAAGCACAAAAAAAAAATAGAGAGAAAGTGGAGACACCAGAAAAGGGAGAGAGATCAGCAAAAAAAGGAGGTCGACGACTCTGCATTAGGGCAGGAAGGTGTTCAAAAAAGTTTTGTGGATTGCTGGCAAAAAGTTAGGGCTCAAATAGCGAGGTTTCAAAATGGGGAGGAAGAAAGTACTCCACCCATGGTTGCCAGATTTTCCGATGCTGTGGAATTTTATCTAAGATGGTTGTCTCAATTTTAATGTGGATCATTGCTAGGGTAACCCTATTTTTGGTTTCTATAATACAGAGCGATGAGGATTTCCAGGCCTTTGCTATGGTCTATTTCGAGGCTGTAAAAATTTGAATATCAAGTTTCGATTGTACTTTTGTGAGATGAAGACGGCAATGATTCAACAGTGCAAAAGCAGGCTAAGGGAGATTGACTTATCAAATAAGGGGGAGAGAAATCTAAAGATGTCAACCCAAGACTGCTGCACAATTGGGAACATCCACCAAATGTGTACATGATTTCCCTGTTTGTTACAGCCTCAAAAAAGGATTTTTTAAATTACCAAACAGGTCATATTTACCTGCTCTGTGCAATGGTTTTGCTCCAGCTCTGATCCTCCTCTTCTGGGGCCTCCCACTGGTCATCCTGTCTCCTCCCCCCTACAGAGTACCCCCCTAGCAAACCACTTGCTAGGAATGCGGACTCAATCCCGAGTTGCACTGTATGGGTCTATTGACACACACTATGCGGGTCTGCCTCACCTTCCCCCCTCACCTTGTCACTGGATTTTATTGAAAGCAACAGGAGCCAATGAAGGGTTATACACTGATGTATGAAATCTGGATCTTCCTGCAACAAAGATCCTGCCCATAGAACACAGGTGTGCTTACAGGCATAAATGGTTGTCTACCCCCCACAATATTAAATAATATAGATAAGGTGTGATTTATGTGTGTATTTGTACACGTGTTAAATACTAACCAATAATGAAGATTTTAGTATTCTCTACTGATACAAAAGAGGTGATAGTTTACTGATGGCAATGGCTACATTCAGATCAGTTATAAAAACAACACCTGAATACCTAAAAATTTGACATTTTTTAGGTCCGTGTGCAAGAGCCCTAATTGGTGAATAACATGAAAAGCATTACGATGAAGGGAAAATAATCATAGAAGAAATGTATGAAAAATAGAAACAAAAAATATTTTGCCCTAGAAGTATATGAATGCTGCAAAAGTATTTTGCACTTTTTCTACAGACTGTCTGAGTGCTCCTTAAGTGGATTTTGACTTTCTCATGACAACACAGTATTAAATATCCAGCAGTCAAACCCAGCGGTGATATGAAATCTTCAGCAATGCTACGTAGTTAATATCCATGGCATTGCTCCTCTTCTGGACCATGGCCGTCCTACTGACAATAAAGTCACAGATAAAATCAGTAAAATGCAGATATTTAACCATCATAGCTGATGGAGATTAGGCTGGTTTGTGCTGAAACCACAATCATTGAAACTCTCATAACGGTTGTTTGTTTTTGAGCGTTCTTCACCACCGATGTTGCATATGACTTAATTAATATAGTGGGAATATGAAGTCAGTGAAATTGTCATTCCAACACTGGGTAGTGCCAATGACAGCCCTTGGAGCTTTATTTCAAAAGAAAATCTGTGCTATGGGAATAATATGATCCCAAAACAAATATGTCTTATTACAATAAAGTAGAATGAAAGAAAATCAACTTTAAAGTGTCATTAAACCCACATCATTAAAAGCTATTAATAAATGCTGTGAACTCTCATTCACTATGGGATTTGTGTTCTGTATTCTGCAAAAATCCTGGTTGATCCTGTTGTTCTCTATCTCCCCCTTCTGTATATGCACCCAGTGCAGTTGGGGATTTTGCAGAGCAGTGTTCAAAAGTGCTCAGTTTTCAATGAGTTTGTATGCTGAGTATTTCCTTCCTACCACATCTG